>NC_092225.1:36365588-36422233 GCF_036320965.1 Panulirus ornatus
CTAAAATTCCATAGATCCTTGTCGTGTGTGAATGACAATCTTTGGTAAACTTAATTCGTGTATTAGTCGAGTAATTAGTTATTGAATAATTATTAATTAAAATGTGGTTACCTCATTTTCGAATCGTCTTTGCTCGATATCCTTAATACCATAAATACCACATATACATTTCATTAATTGAAGATTGAAAACAAAATATTACCTAGGTTACTGATTTTTTTTTGAAAAAATAGTTCCGAAAATTCGAGATCCTTGTATGTGTTGAATGAAACTTTGTATAACTTAATTGTGTATTCGAGTATAGTTTATATATAATTAATTATTTAATGTGTTAAGCGTCATTTACAATGAGTCTTGCTCGTATTACCATATAGATCCATATACTAGTTTCATTAAATCGAAGATTGAAATTGACAATTTACCCGTTTTTCTTGATTTTTTTGAAAATAATTTTCCTGAAAATTTACTAGACTTGTTGTTGAATACATCTTGTTAACCTAAGTTCTGTAATTATCGAGTATTACTATTGATAATTAGTATAATAATATTGGGTTAAGCCTCATTTACGAATGCATTTTTGACTGAATCCTTATCCACTGACCACATATACTAGTTCATTAATTAAGACTTGAAATTGAGCAAAATATTTGATTTTTGATTTTTGAAAAAGATTTTCTGAATTTCAGTAGTCCTTACGTGTGTGAATGAAATCTTGTTAACTTAAGATCGTGATTAGCGGTATAGCATATTAATTGTTATTTAATTAATATTAATATGTGTTAAGCGCTCATTTTACGAAATGAGTTTTTGACTCGATACTTAATCCATAGAATACCACTATATCTGAGTTTCTAACTCTTTTTCCGATTTTTGAAAAAGATTTCCGAATTCAGCATATCTTGATGTGTTGAAGACAATTTGGTTACTAGATTTGTATAGTCGAGTATTAGCATATATAATAATTAATTAAACATAGATCCTTGTAGTGTGTTGAATGACAATCTTGGTTATAACCTTAAGATTCGTGAATTAGTCGATAATAGCATATTAATAATATTATAATTAATATAAATATGTGGTTAAGGCTCAATTTTACGAAATGCAGTCTTTGAGTATCCTAATCACCAATAGAAACCAATATACCTGGTTTCATTAATTGAAGAATTGAAAATCTGAGCAAATATTACCAAGGGATTTTTCTTTTTTTTGAAAATTGATTTTCCTGAAATTTCAGCATAGATCCTTGACGTGTGGAATGACAATCTTTGGTTATAACCTTAAATTCGTGTAATTAGTCAGTAATTAGTATATTAAAATTAATATAATTATTAATATGTGGTTAAGCGCTCATTTTACGAATCGTCTTTTGACTCGATATCCTTAATTACATAAAATACCACATATACCCAAGTTCATTAAATCTGAAGAACTTGAAATCTGAGCAAAATATTACCTAGCTATAGGATTTTTTTTATTTTTTGAAAAAATAGATTTTCCTGAAAATTCAGCTAGATCTTGTACGTGTGTTGAATGACAATCTTTGGTTATAACCTTAAGATTCGTGTAATTAGTCGAGTAATTAGCATATTAATATAATTATTATAATATTAAATGTGGTTAAGCCTCAATTTACAAATGCAGTCTTTTGATCGATATCTTAATCACCATATAGAATACCACATATACCTGAGTTCATTAAAATCTGAAGAACTTGAAAATTGAGCAAATATTACCTAGGAAGCGATTTTTTTGATTTTTTGAAAAAATAGATTTTCCTAAAATTTCACTTAGACCTTGTACGTGTGTTGAATGACAATCTTTGGTTATAACTTAGATTCTGTAATTAGTCGAGTAATTAGCATATATATAATTATTATAATAATATTAAATATGGGTTAAGCCCTCATTTTACGAAATGCAGTCTTTTGACTCGATACCTTAATCACCAATAGAAACCACATATACCTGAGTTTCATTAAAATCTAAGAACTTGAAAATTGAGCAAATATTACCAAGAAGCTAGATTTCTGATTTTTGAAAAATAGATTTCCTGAAAATTTCAGCATAGATCTTTACGTGTGTTGAATGACACTTGTTATAACTTAAGATTGTAATTAGTCGAGTAATTAGCATATTAATATATTAATTATAATAATATTAAATATGTGGTTAAGCGTCATTTTACGAAATGCAGTCTTTGACTCGATATCCTTAATCACCATAAAATACAATATCCTGAGTTTCATTAAATCTGAAGAACTTGAAAATCTGAGCAAATATTACCCATAGGATTTTTCTTGATTTTTTTGAAAAATAGATTTTCCTGAAAATTTCAGCATAGATCCTTGTACGTGTGTTGAATGACAATCTTTGGTTATAACCTTAAGATTCGTGTATTAGTCGAGTAATTAGCATATAATATATTAATTATAATTAATATTAAATATATGGTTAAGCACTCATTTTACGAAATGCAGTCTTTTGACTCGTATCTTAATCACCATATAGAATACCACTTATACCCTGAGTTTCATTAAAATCTGAAGAACTTGAAAATCTGAGCAAAATATTACCCTAGGCTATAGCCTAGGATTTTTCTTGATTTTTTTGAAAAAATAGATTTTCCTGAAAATTTCAGCATAGATCCTTGTACGTGTGTTGAATGACAATCTTTGGTTATAACCTTAAGATTCGTGTAATTAGTCGAGTAATTAGCATATTAATATAATTAATTATAATTAATATTAAATATGTGGTTAAGCGCTCAATTTTACGAAATGCAGTCTTTTGACTCGATATCCTTAATCACCATATAGAATACCACATATACCATGAGTTTCATTAAAATCTGAAGAACTTGAAAATCTGAGCAAAATATTACCCAAGGCTATAGCCTAGGATTTTCTTGATTTTTTTGAAAAAATAGATTTTCCTGAAAATTTCACCTTAGACCCTTGTACGTGTGTTGAATCACAATCTTTGGTTATAACCTTAAGATTCGTGTAATTAGTCGAGTAATTAGCATATTGATATAATTAGTTATAGATAATATTAAATATGAGGTTAAGCCCTCAATTTTACGAAATGCAGTCTTTTGACTCGATATCCTTAATCACCACATAGAACACCACATATACCATGAGTTTCATTAAAATCTGAAGAACTTGAAAATCTGAGCAAAATATTACCCAAGGCTATAGCCTAGGATTTTTCTTGATTTTTTGAAAAAATAGATTTTCCTGAAAATTTCAGCATAGATCCTTGTACGTGTGTTGAATGACAATCTTTGGTTATAACCTTAAGATTCGTGTCATTAGTCGAGTAATTAGCATATTAATATGATTAATTATAATTAATATTAAATATGTGGTTAAGCGCTCAGTTTTACGAAATGCAGTCTTTTGACTCGATATCCTTAATCACCATATAGAATACCACATATATCCCTGAGTTTCATTAAAATCTGAAGAACTTGAAAATCTGAGCAAAATATTACCCACCTAGGATTTTTCTTGATTTTTTTTGAAAAATAGATTTTCCTGAAAATTTCAGCATAGATCCTTGTACGTGTGTTGAATGACAATCTTTGGTTATAACCTTAAGATTCGTGTAATTAGTCGAGTAATTAGCATATAATATAATTAATTATAATTAATATTAAATATGTGGTTAAGCGCTCAATTTTACGAAATGCAGTCTTTTGACTCGATATCCTTAATCACCATATAGAATACCACATATACCCTGAGTTTCATTAAAATCTGAAGAACTTGAAAATCTGAGCAAAATATTACCCTAGGATTTTTCTTGATTTTTTTGAAAAAATAGATTTTCCTGAAAATTTCAGCATAGATCCTTGTACGTGTGTTGAATGACAATCTTTGGTTATAACCTTAAGATTCGTGTAATTAGTCGAGTAATTAGCATATTGATATAATTAATTATAATTAATATTAAATATGTGGTTAAGCGCTCAATTTTACGAAATGCAGTCTTTTGACTCGATATCCTTAATCACCATATAGAATACCACATATATCCTGAGTTTCATTAAAATCTGAAGAACTTGAAAATCTGAGCAAAATATTACCCTAGGATTTTTCTTGATTTTTTGAAAAAATAGATTTTCCTGAAAATTTCAGCATAGATCCTTGTACGTGTGTTGAATGACAATCTTTGGTTATAACCTTAAGATTCGTGTAATTAGTCGAGTAATTAGCATATTAATATAATTAATTATAATTAATATTAAATATGTGGTTAAGCGCTCAATTTTACGAAATGCAGTCTTTTGACTCGATATCCTTAATCACCATATAGAATACCACATATACCCTGAGTTTCATTAAAATCTGAAGAACTTGAAAATCTGAGCAAAATATTACCCAAGGCTATAGCCTAGGATTTTTCTTGATTTTTTGAAAAAATAGATTTTCCTGAAAATTTCAGCATAGATCCTTGTACGTGTGTTGAATGACAATCTTTGGTTATAACCTTAAGATTCGTGTAATTAGTCGAGTAATTAGCATATTGATATAATTAGTTATAGATAATATTAAATATGAGGTTAAGCCCTCAATTTTACGAAATGCAGTCTTTTGACTCGATATCCTTAATCACCACATAGAACACACATATACCATGAGTTTCATTAAAATCTGAAGAACTTGAAAATCTGAGCAAAATATTACCCAAGGCTATAGCCTAGGATTTTTCTTGATTTTTTGAAAAAATAGATTTTCCTGAAAATTTCAGCATAGATCCTTGTACGTGTGTTGAATGACAATCTTTGGTTATAACCTTAAGATTCGTGTCATTAGTCGAGTAATTAGCATATTAATATGATTAATTATAATTAATATTAAATATGTGGTTAAGCGCTCAGTTTTACGAAATGCAGTCTTTTGACTCGATATCCTTAATCACCATATAGAATACCACATATATCCCTGAGTTTCATTAAAATCTGAAGAACTTGAAAATCTGAGCAAAGTATTACCCTAGGCTATAGCCTAGGATTTTTCTTGATTTTTTTGAAAAAATAGATTTTCCTGAAAATTTCACCTTAGACCCTTGTACGTGTGTTGAATCACAATCTTTGGTTATAACCTTAAGATTCGTGTAATTAGTCGAGTAATTAGCATATTGATATAATTAGTTATAGATAATATTAAATATGAGGTTAAGCCCTCAATTTTACGAAATGCAGTCTTTTGACTCGATATCCTTAATCACCACATAGAACACCACATATACCATGAGTTTCATTAAAATCTGAAGAACTTGAAAATCTGAGCAAAATATTACCACAGGCTATAGCCTAGGATTTTTCTTGATTTTTTGAAAAAATAGATTTTCCTGAAAATTTCAGCATAGATCCTTGTACGTGTGTTGAATGACAATCTTTGGTTATAACCTTAAGATTCGTGTCATTAGTCGAGTAATTAGCATATTAATATGATTAATTATAATTAATATTAAATATGTGGTTAAGCGCTCAGTTTTACGAAATGCAGTCTTTTGACTCGATATCCTTAATCACCATATAGAATACCACATATATCCTGAGTTTCATTAAAATCTGAAGAACTTGAAAATCTGAGCAAAATATTACCCTAGGATTTTTCTTGATTTTTTTTGAAAAAATAGATTTTCCTGAAAATTTCAGCATAGATCCTTGTACGTGTGTTGAATGACAATCTTTGGTTATAACCTTAAGATTCGTGTAATTAGTCGAGTAATTAGCATATAAATATAATTAATTATAATTAATATTAAATATATGGTTAAGCACTCAATTTTACGAAATGCAGTCTTTTGACTCGGTATCTTTAATCACCATATAGAATACCACTTATACCCTGAGTTTCATTAAAATCTGAAGAACTTGAAAATCTGAGCAAAATATTACCCAAGGCTCAGGATTTTTCTTGATTTTTTTGAAAAATAGATTTTCCTGAAAATTTCACCTTAGACCTTGTACGTGTGTTGAATCACAATCTTTGATTATAACCTTAAGATTCGTGTAATTAGTCGAGTAATTAGCATATTGATATAATTAGTTATAGATAATATTAAATATGAGGTTAAGCCCTCAATTTTACGAAATGCAGTCTTTTGACTCGATATCCTTAATCACCACATAGAACACCACATATACCATGAGTTTCATTAAAATCTGAAGAACTTGAAAATCTGAGCAAAATATTACCCAAGGCTATAGCCTAGGATTTTTCTTGATTTTTTGAAAAAATAGATTTTCCTGAAAATTTCAGCATAGATCCTTGTACGTGTGTTGAATGACAATCTTTGGTTATAACCTTAAGATTCGTGTCATTAGTCGAGTAATTAGCATATTAATATGATTAATTATAATTAATATTAAATATGTGGTTAAGCGCTCAGTTTTACGAAATGCAGTCTTTTGACTCGATATCCTTAATCACCATATAGAATACCACATATACCCTGAGTTTCATTAAAATCTGAAGAACTTGAAAATCTGAGCAAAATATTACCCAAGGCTATAGCCTAGGATTTTTCTTGATTTTTTTGAAAAAATAGATTTTCCTGAAAATTTCAGCATAGATCCTTGTACGTGTGTTGAATGACAATCTTTGGTTATAACCTTAAGATTCGTGTAATTAGTCGAGTAATTAGCATATTAATATAATTAATTATAATTAATATTAAATCTGTGGTTAAGTCCTCAATTTTACGAAATGCAGTCTTTTGACTCGATATCTTTAATCACCATATAGAATACCACATATACCCTGAGTTTCATTAAAATCTGAAGAACTTGAAAATCTGAGCAAAATATTACCCTAGGCTATAGCCTAGGATTTTTCTTGATTTTTTGAAAAAATAGATTTTCCTGAAAATTTCAGCATAGATCCTTGTACGTGTGTTGAATGACAATCTTTGGTTATAACCTTAAGATTCGTGTAATTAGTCGAGTAATTAGCATATTAATATAATTAATTATAATTAATATTAAATATGTGGTTAAGCGCTCAATTTTACGAAATGCAGTCTTTTGACTCGATATCCTTAATCACCATATAGAATACCACATATACCCTGAGTTTCATTAAAATCTGAAGAA
The DNA here is from genome assembly GCF_036320965.1 of Panulirus ornatus. Classification (NCBI taxonomy): domain Eukaryota; kingdom Metazoa; phylum Arthropoda; class Malacostraca; order Decapoda; family Palinuridae; genus Panulirus; species Panulirus ornatus. The sequence goes on from NC_092225.1 coordinate 36,372,697, forward strand.
CTTGAAAATCTGAGCAAAATATTACCCTAGGCTATAGCCTAGGATTTTTCTTGATTTTTTTGAAAAAATAGATTTTCCTGAAAATTTCAGCATAGATCCTTGTACGTGTGTTGAATGACAATCTTTGGTTATAACCTTAAGATTCGTGTAATTAGTCGAGTAATTAGCATATTAATATAATTAATTATAATTAATATTAAATATGTGGTTAAGCGCTCAATTTTACGAAATGCAGTCTTTTGACTCGATATCCTTAATCACCATATAGAATACCACATATACCCTGAGTTTCATTAAAATCTGAAGAACTTGAAAATCTGAGCAAAATATTACCCTAGGCTATAGCCTAGGATTTTTCTTGATTTTTTTGAAAAAATAGATTTTCCTGAAAATTTCAGCATAGATCCTTGTACGTGTGTTGAATGACAATCTTTGGTTATAACCTTAAGATTCGTGTAATTAGTCGAGTAATTAGCATATATAATTAATTATAATTATTTTAAATATGTGGTTAAGCGCTCAATTTTACGAAATGCAGTCTTTTGACTCGATATCCTTAATCACCATATAAAATACCACATATACCCTGAGTTTCATTAAAATCTGAAGAACTTGAAAATCTGAGCAAAATATTACCTAGGCTATAGCCTATGATTTTTCTTGATTTTTTGAAAAAATAGATTTTCCTGAAAATTTCAGCATAGATCCTTGTACGTGTGTTGAATGACAATCTTTGGTTATAACCTTAAGATTCGTGTAATTAGTCGAGTAATTAGCATATTAATATAATTAATTATAATTAATATTAAATATGTGGTTAAGCGCTCAATTTTACGAAATGCAGTCTTTTGACTCGATATCTTTAATCACCATATAGAATACCACATATACCCTGAGTTTCATTAAAATCTGAAGAACTTGAAAATCTGAGCAAAATATTACCCTAGGCCTAGGATTTTTCTTGATTTTTTTGAAAAAATAGATTTTCCTGAAAATTTCAGCATAGATCCTTGTACGTGTGTTGAATGACAATCTTTGGTTATAACCTTAAGATTCGTGTAATTAGTCGAGTAAGTAGCATATAATATAATTAATTATAATTAATATTAAATATGTGGTTAAGCGCTCAATTTTACGAAATGCAGTCTTTGACTCGATATCCTTAATCACCATATAGAATACCACATATACCCTGAGTTTCATTAAAATCTGAAGAACTTGAAAATCTGAGCAAAATATTACCAAGGCTATAGCCTAGGATTTTTCTTGATTTTTTTGAAAAAATAGATTTTCCTGAAAATTTCAGCATAGATCCTTGTACGTGTGTTGAATGACAATCTTTGTTATAACCTTAAGATTCGTGTAATTAGTCGAGTAATTAGCATATTGAAATAATTATAATTAATATTGAATATGTGGTTAAGCGCTCAATTTTACGAAATGCAGTCTTTTGACTCGATATCCTTAATCACCATATAGAATACACATATACCCTGAGTTTCATTAAAATCTGAAGAACTTGAAAATCTGAGCAAAATATTACCAAGGCCCTAGGATTTTTCTTGATTTTTTGAAAAAATAGATTTTCCTGAAATTTCAGCATAGATCCTTGTACGTGTGTTGAATGACAATCTTTGGTTATAACCTTAAGATTCGTGTAATTAGTCGAGTAATTAGCATATTAATATAATTAATTATAATTAATATTAAATATGTGGTTAAGCGCTCAATTTTACGAAATGCAGTCTTTTGACTCGATATCCTTAATCACCATATAGAATACCACATATACCCTGAGTTTCATTAAAATCTGAAGAACTTGAAAATCTGAGCAAAATATTACCCTAGGCTATAGCCTAGGATTTTTCTTGATTTTTTGAAAAAATAGATTTTCCTGAAAATTTCAGCATAGATCCTTGTACGTGTGTTGAATGACAATCTTTGGTTATAACCTTAAGATTCGTGTAATTAGTCGAGTAATTAGCATATTAATATAATTAATTATAATTAATATTAAATATGTGGTTAAGCGCTCAATTTTACGAAATGCAGTCTTTTGACTCGATATCCTTAATCACCATATAGAATACCACATATACCCTGAGTTTCATTAAAATCTGAAGAACTTGAAAATCTGAGCAAAATATTACCCAAGGCTATAGCCTAGGATTTTTCTTGATTTTTTGAAAAAATAGATTTTCCTGAAAATTTCAGCATAGATCCTTGTACGTGTGTTGAATGACAATCGTTCGTTATAACCTTAAGATTCGTGTAATTAGTCGAGTAATTAGCATATTAATATGATTAATTATAATTAATATTAAATATGTGGTTAAGCGCTCAGTTTTTACGAAATGCAGTCTTTTGACTCGATATCCTTAATCACCATATAGAATACCACATATATCCTGAGTTTCATTAAAATCTGAGAACTTGAAAATCTGAGCAAAATATACCCTAGGCTATAGCCTAGGATTTTTCTTGATTTTTTTTGAAAAAATAGATTTTCCTGAAAATTTCACCTTAGACCCTTGTACGTGTGTTGAATCGCAATCTTTGGTTATAACCTTAAGATTCTTGTAGTTAGTCGAGTAATTAGCATATTGATATAATTAATTATAGATTAATATTAAATATGAGGTTAAGCCCTCAATTTTACGAAATGCAGTCTTTTGACTCGATATCCTTAATCACCATATAGAATACCACATATACCATGAGTTTCATTAAAATCTGAAGAACTTGAAAATCTGAGCAAAATATTACCCTGTAGCCTAGGATTTTTCTTGATTTTTTTGAAAAAATAGATTTTCCTGAAAATTTCAGCATAGATCCTTGTACGTGTGTTGAATGACAATCGTTTGGTTATAACCTTAAGATTCGTGTAATTAGTCGAGTAATTAGCATATTAATATAATTATTATTTAATATTAAATATGTGGTTAAGCGCTCAATTTTACGAAATGCAGTCTTTTGACTCGATATCCTTAATCACCATATAGAATACCACATATACCTGAGTTTCATTAAAATCTGAAGAACTTGAAAATCTGAGCAAAATATCTGAGCAAAGTATTACCCAAGGATTTATCTTGATTTTTTTGAAAAAAAATTTTCCTCAAAATTTCAACAATAGATCCTTGTACGTGTGTGAATGACATCTTTGGTTATAACCTTAAGATTCGTGTCAATTAGTCGAGTAATAAGCATATAAATATAATTTAATTATAATTAATATTTAAAATATATGGTTAACACTCAATTTATAACAATGCAGTCTTTTGCCTAGATTTTTCTTGATTTTTTTGAAAAAATAGATTTTCCTGAAAATTTCAGGATAGATCCTTGTACGTGTGTTGGAATCACAATCGTTTTGTTATAACCTTAAGAATCGTGTCATTAGTCGAGTAATTACATATTAATATGATTAATTATAATTAATATTAAAATATGTGTTAAGCGCTCAGTTTTTACGAAATGCAGTCTTTTGACTCGATATCCTTAATCACCATATAGAATATCACATATACCCTGAGTTTCATTAAAATCTGAAGAACATGAAAATCTGAGCAAAATATTACCCTAGGATTTTTCTTGATTTTTTTTGAAAAAATAGATTTTCCTGAAAATTTCAGCATAGATCCTTGTACGTGTGTTGAATGACAATCTTTGGTTATAACCTTAAGATTCGTGTAATTAGTCGAGTAATTAGCATATAATATAATAATTATAATTAATATTAAATATGTGGTTAAGCCCTCAATTTACGAAATGCAGTCTTTTGACTCGATATCCTTAATCACCATATAGAATACCACTTATACCCTGAGTTTCATTAAAATCTGAAGAACTTGAAAATCTGAGCAAAATATTACCCTAGGCTATAGCCTACGATTTTTCTTGATTTTTTGAAAAAATAGATTTTCCTGAAAATTTCAGCATAGATCCTTGTACGTGTGTTGAATGACAATCTTTGGTTATAACCTTAAGATTCGTGTAATTAGTCGAGTAATTAGCAATTAATATGATTAATTATAATTAATAATTAAATAGTGGTTAAGCGCTCAGTTTTACGAAATGCAGTCTTTTGAAATCGATATCCCTAATCACAATATAGAATACCACATAAAACCCTGAGTTTCATTTAAAATCTGAAGAACTTGAAATCTGAAAAATATTTCCTAGGAATTTTTTTTGATTTTTTTTTTACAAAATGATTTTTTTCCCGAAAATTTCAGCATAGATTCCTTGTACGTGTGTATGAATGAGAATCTTTTGGTTAAACCTTAAGATTCGTGTAATAAGTCAGGAATTAGCATATAAATATAATTAATTATAATTAAATATTAAATATTTGGTTAAGCACTCAATTTTTTCGAAATGCTTTTTTTGACTCGATATCTTTAATCACCATAAGAATACCACTTATACCCTGATTTCATTAACATCGAAAAACTTGAAAAACTAAACAAAAATTACCCCAGGCTATAAAGCCTAGATTTTTTTTCCTTGGGTTTTTTTGAAAAAATAGATTTTCCTGAAAATTTCAGCATAGATCCTGTACGTGGTGTTGATGCCCAACTTTGGTTAAAACCTTAAGATTCGTTTTAATTAGTCGTTTAAATTAGCATAATAAATAATTAATTATATTTAAAAATTAAAAAATTGGGTTTTAAACGCTCAATTTTTCGAAAAGCAGTCTCTGACCGATATCCTTAACACCATATGGGAAAAAATAAAAAAACCCTGAGTTTTTATTAAAATCTGAAGGGAATTGAAATCTGAGCAAAATAACCCTAGATTTTTCTTGAACTTGATTTTTTGCGCGAAAGAGAAAAGAATAGATTACCACTGAAAAATTCAGCATAACATTAACCTTGCGCGAAACGTTGTGTAATTGACTGACCAATCTTTTGGTTATAACCTTATGATATCGTGCGGCAATTAGACGAGTAAGTAGCATATTTAATGAATATAATTAAATTCTAATAATTAAATATCAATATTGGTGGGTTCCAAGCTGTCTCTCAACTTTTCTAACGAAATGCATGACTTCTGACTCGATAAGCCTTAATCACCATATAATGAGCGAATAGAAACCAACTGATAAACCATTGTATGTTCTCGATCTTACAAAATCTGAAAGACAACCATCTGAAAAAATCTGAAGCAAAATCTATTGGGATCCGTGCCATGTGTGCAATTAGACTAGTGATTTTTTCTTCATATGAGCTGTGTTTTTTTGCAAAAAATCAGATATTTCCTGAAAATTTCACCTATATACCCTTGTACGTGCGTTATGTAATCACAATCTTTGATTATAACCTTAAGGATTCGTGTAATCTAGAACATAAAATAGCATATTGATATTAATATGACGTTAAAGATTAAAAAGTTTTAAAAATATGAGGTTTTAAGAATGGCCCACAATTTACCGAAATGCAATTCTTTTTGTACTCGATAGATCCTCTAATCACCAAGATAGAACACGACATATACCCCGATTTCATTAAAATCTGAAGAACTTGAAAATCTGAGCAAAATATTACCCCCAAAATATTATGGCAAAGAATCCACCACTTACGTTCGCTGCTCTACATATCTATTAATTTTATCTACAATTGTTAATTTTGAAAAATATTAATATTCAAGATCCGCCTGAAGAGTGATTTATCTCAGCATACGAATCAGACCCAGACAGTTCGGGATACGAAGACATTGGTTAGACTTAGGGTCTCCAATGACATCAAACTAATCGATTGTTATACAAAAAAACGCTATCATGACTTACATATTCAGTTGATCTAGCTAGTATTTTCGATATAAGTCGAGTAATTAGATATTAATATGATTACATTATAACTTTCAATATTTAAATATGTGGTTAAGGCAGCCGCCAGTTATCTACGTAAATGCAGTCTTGTTGCGTCGAGCTCGAAATCCTTAATCACCAATACCACATAGAGAATGAACCCATACATATATCCCTAGATTCTTCAAATTCTAAAATCTGAAGGAACACTTGCGGAAAATCTGAGCAATAAATATTACCCAAGGGCAATAGCCTAGGCACTTGTTCTTGACTTTTTTAGAAAAATGAGAATTTGCCGTGAAAATGTCATCCTTAAGACCCTTGACGTGTGAATGAATACACAGATCTTTAGTTATAACCTAAAATTCGTGGATAAGGACAATCTTAGCCTGCCGAGCTACAGAGTACTAGAAAACAGGCGAAAACTTGATATAACTAATAGGAGTGAATACTTTAAGATAATATAATGAAAATTATTTGTGAGGTTACGACCCTTTCCACATTTCTATTACGAAATGCGAGTCTTTTCTGGACTCGATATCCTTAATCACCTCATAGAAACATACCACATTTAACCATGATTTCATTAAAATCCTTAAGATCATGAAAACAATCTGAGCAAAGCTTATTACCCTAGGTCTTTTTTACCAAGAATTTCTTTATTGATAAACACCTGGATTTACACCAGAAAATTATCAGCATAGATCAATTTCTTGTACGTGTGTAAATGACAATCTCTAGGTGTCTCTTATAACCATTAAGATATTCGTTTGTCCTTATGTCGAGTAATAAGGCATATTAATAATAGAGTATTCTCTAAATACAAATAATGCAACAGACAATATCAACCAATGATTAAACCATGCATCATATGGAAATCAATATCAACACGCCAGTGACGCGGCTCAGAAAAATTTGTTATTACGAAATGCGGGTCTGTCTTATTGTGCCTCGAATATTCTTACATTCTACAACATCCTGAAGAACCTGACAATGATCCGAGGTCACTAAAGTAATAAACACATTTAGCATACTAGTAGTAGATCTCATGGAGTCATCCCTCACATAAGTCTCACAATTGCGATCATATTTATTATACCTCTGTGGGAAACCATTCTATAAATAATGGAACAAAAACAACCCTACATTGATCTTTTACCTGAAACATAGTAATTATCACCTTAAGAAACTCCCTGACCGAGCATTTGCAGACGTTGTGTTGAAAAATAACGACAAACATCACTCTCTTCATGTAAGATTTTAATCTGCATATAGAACCGAAGTAATACAGAGAGTACTACGTCAAACAAATTGTACAGTTCGAGAGAGTGAATTGGTAAGCACCGATACTGAATATAAATTTCATATATGAACTACATGATCGATACATGACAATTTAAAATAGAAGCTTAAGTCATGCCCGTCCACACTGTTTAATTACGAGAAAATTGCTGCAGTCCTTGTGACTATACGCGATATCTCATAATCACTCCACATAGCAAACACCCACATAATAACCATCGTCTAGAGAGTTTCAACTCAGATGCTTTAAGAAGAATATAATCTGACACCCTTGACAACTCCAGATAATCCTAGAGAGGAACATAACTTGTAGATCCAGACCACCAAGTGCACGTATAAGACCCTAGGAATTGCTAAGTTCTTGTATTTTTATAAGAAACAACACACATTAGATGAATTTTCCGGCTCTGACACGACACAAACATAATCTCAGCATAGATTCCTCTGTCAGCGGGTTGCCATGAAGTGACAACAATCTTCTTCGCGCGAGCGTTTATATCTACTAAACAACTACACAAGGCGATATTCACGCGTTGTAAATCTATAGAATATCAGTAATGAGTGCATATTTAGGAAATCAAGTCTCACATTGCAAATATAAAATTGAATATTGTAAATATAGTTGCGATGTATTCAAGTCCCACTACTCAAAAAACGTTTCTACGAATCGTCCTGTTCCTGCATTGCGACTCTGAGATCCTTAATACCTGACCATATAAGATTACACCCATTAAACCCCAAGTTCATATAAAAATCTGAAGAATTGAAAATCGTGAGCAAAATATTTTACCCTAGAGGCGATTTTTCTTGAGATTTTTTTTTTGGAAAGAAATATGATTTTTCTCTTTCCTGAAAATTTTCAGTATAGATCCTTGTACGTGGTGTTTGAATGAACAATCTTTTGGTTATAACCTTAAGATTCTCGTGTAAATGTAGATCGAGTAATAGCAAATGAATATAAGTAATATTATAATTAAATTAAATATATGGTTAAGCACTCAATATTTAACGAAATGTGCAGTCTTTAACCTCGGAAATCTTTAAATCACCATATCAGATATACCACTTACATACCCTGAGTCTTTCATTTAAAATCTGAAGAACCTAGAAAGAATCTAGCCTAGGATTTTTTATCTCTTCTCGTGAGAATTAATATTTTGAAAATAATAGTAGTCTAACAGGCTTAACAATCCAGTGAAAAGACTACCGACTCCAGCATACATCCTTGTTACGCAGAGTGAGTAGGCGAGTATCAATACAGGTATACATGACAAGATCTTTGAGAGGGTATACCTGATCAAACCTCTAGGTGAACGGATATCGTGTAGTAATATACATAGTCAATCATATAACACTAGTACTTAAAATCATTGGTTAACTTTTTATACTAAACGCACAGATATTTTAAGATCGAAATAAGGAGAGCCATTACAGATTCATTCCTGTACAAGTATACAAGAACTATCCTATAAATCTACCGGTGAGAGCTGAGGAAATATCACATAAGAAGTCCACTGTGAGATTTAATCTACTTAAATAACCATAATCATAACAGAACTGTGAAAATCCTTCGAGCATAAAATACAATAAACCCTAGAGATTTTGTCTTGATTTTTTATGAGAACAGACAAAACCTCGGTATCTTTAATCACCATATAAGAATACCACTTAAATCCCTGAGTTTTCATTAAAATCTGAAGAACTTGAAAATCTGAGCCTAGGATTTTTCTTGATTTTTTTGAAAGAATAGATTTTCCTGAAAATTTCAGCATACATCCTTGTACGTGTGTTAGACTGACAATCTTTGGATATTAACCTTACGATTCGTGTAATTAGTCAGTAAGTAGCATATTAATATAATTAATTATAATTTAGTATTAAATATGTGGTTAAGCGCTCAATTTTACGAAATGCAGTCTTTTGACTCGATATCCTTAATCACCATATAGAATACCACATATACCCTGAGTTTCATTAAAATCTGAAGAACTTGAAAATCTGAGCAAAATATTACCCAAGGCTATAGCCTAGGATTTTTCTTGATTTTTTTGAAAAAATAGATTTTCCTGAAAATTTCAGCATAGATCCTTGTACGTGTGTTGAATGACAATCTTTGGTTATAACCTTAAGATTCGTGTAATTAGTCGAGTAATTAGCATATTAATATAATTAATTATAATTAATATTAAATATGTGGTTAAGCGCTCAATTTTACGAAATGCAGTCTTTTGACTCGATATCCTTAATCACCATATAGAATACCACATATACCCTGAGTTTCATTAAAATCTGAAGAACTTGAAAATCTGAGCAAAATATTACCCTAGGCTATAGCCTAGGATTTTTCTTGATTTTTTTGAAAAATAGATTTTCCTGAAAATTTCAGCATAGATCCTTGTACGTGTGTTGAATGACAATCTTTGGTTATAACCTTAAGATTCGTGTAATTAGTCGAGTAATTAGCATATTGATATAATTAATTATAATTAATATTAAATATGTGGTTAAGCGCTCAATTTTACGAAATGCAGTCTTTTGACTCGATATCCTTAATCACCATATAGAATACCACATATACCCTGAGTTTCATTAAAATCTGAAGAACTTGAAAATCTGAGCAAAATATTACCCTAGGCTATAGCCTAGGATTTTTCTTGATTTTTTGAAAAAATAGATTTTCCTGAAAATTTCAGCATAGATCCTTGTACGTGTGTTGAATGACAATCTTTGGTTATAACCTTAAGATTCGTGTAATTAGTCGAGTAATTAGCATATTAATATAATTAATTATAATTAATATTAAATATGTGGTTAAGCGCTCAGTTTTACGAAATGCAGTCTTTTGACTCGATATCCTTAATCACCATATAGAATACCACATATATCCTGAGTTTCATTAAAATCTGAAGAACTTGAAAATGTGAGCAAAGTATTACCCTAGGCTATAGCCTAGGATTTTTCTTGATTTTTTTGAAAAAATAGATTTTCCTGAAAATTTCACCTTAGACCCTTGTACGTGTGTTGAATGACAATCTTTGGTTATAACCTTAAGATTCTTGTAATTAGTCGAGTAATTAGCATATTGATATAATTAGTTATAGATAATATTAAATATGAGGTTAAGCCCTCAATTTTACGAAATGCAGTCTTTTGACTCGATATCCTTAATCACCACATAGAACACCACATATACCATGAGTTTCATTAAAATCTGAAGAACTTGAAAATCTGAGCAAAATATTACCCAAGGCTATAGCCTAGGATTTTTCTTGATTTTTTGAAAAAATAGATTTTCCTGAAAATTTCAGCATAGATCCTTGTACGTGTGTTGAATGACAATCGTTCGTTATAACCTTAAGAATCGTGTCATTAGTCGAGTAATTAGCATATTAATATGATTAATTATAATTAATATTAAATATGTGGTTAAGCGCTCAGTTTTACGAAATGCAGTCTTTTGACTCGATATCCTTAATCACCATATAGAATACCACATATATCCTGAGTTTCATTAAAATCTGAAGAACTTGAAAATCTGAGCAAAATATTACCCTAGGATTTTTCTTGATTTTTTTTGAAAAAATAGATTTTCCTGAAAATTTCAGCATAGATCCTTGTACGTGTGTTGAATGACAATCTTTGGTTATAACCTTAAGATTCGTGTAATTAGTCGAGTAATTAGCATATAAATATAATTAATTATAATTAATATTAAATATATGGTTAAGCACTCAATTTTACGAAATGCAGTCTTTTGACTCGGTATCTTTAATCACCATATAGAATACCACTTATACCCTGAGTTTCATTAAAATCTGAAGAACTTGAAAATCTGAGCAAAATATTACCCAAGGCTCAGAATTTTTCTTGATTTTTTTGAAAAAATAGATTTTCCTGAAAATTTCACCTTAGACCCTTGTACGTGTGTTGAATCACAATCTTTGATTATAACCTTAAGATTCGTGTAATTAGTCGAGTAATTAGCATATTGATATAATTAGTTATAGATAATATTAAATATGAGGTTAAGCCCTCAATTTTACGAAATGCAGTCTTTTGACTCGATATCCTTAATCACCACATAGAACACGACATATACCATGAGTTTCATTAAAATCTGAAGAACTTGAAAATCTGAGCAAAATATTACCCAAGGCTATAGCCTAGGATTTTTCTTGATTTTTTGAAAAAATAGATTTTCCTGAAAATTTCAGCATAGATCCTTGTACGTGTGTTGAATGACAATCTTTGGTTATAACCTTAAGATTCGTGTCATTAGTCGAGTAATTAGCATATTAATATGATTAATTATAATTAATATTAAATATGTGGTTAAGCGCTCAGTTTTACGAAATGCAGTCTTTTGACTCGATATCCTTAATCACCATATAGAATACCACATATACCCTGAGTTTCATTAAAATCTGAAGAACTTGAAAATCTGAGCAAAATATTACCCAAGGCTATAGCCTAGGATTTTTCTTGATTTTTTTGAAAAATAGATTTTCCTGAAAATGTCACCTTAGACCCTTGTACGTGTGTTGAATCACAATCTTTGGTTATAACCTTAAGATTCGTGTAATTAGTCGAGTAATTAGCATATTGATATAATTAGTTATAGATAATATTAAATATGAGGTTAAGCCCTCAATTTTACGAAATGCAGTCTTTTGACTCGATATCCTTAATCACCACATAGAACACCACATATACCATGAGTTTCATTAAAATCTGAAGAACTTGAAAATCTGAGCAAAATATTACCCAAGGCTATAGCCTAGGATTTTTCTTGATTTTTTGAAAAAATAGATTTTCCTGAAAATTTCAGCATAGATTCTTGTACGTGTGTTGAATGACAATCTTTGGTTATAACCTTAAGATTCGTGTCATTAGTCGAGTAATTAGCATATTAATATGATTAATTATAATTAATATTAAATATGTGGTTAAGCGCTCAGTTTTACGAAATGCAGTCTTTTGACTCGATATCCTTAATCACCATATAGAATACCACATATATCCTGAGTTTCATTAAAATCTGAAGAACTTGAAAATCTGAGCAAAATATTAACCTAGGCTATAGCCTAGGATTTTTCTTGATTTTTTTGAAAAAATAGATTTTCCTGAAAATTTCAGCATAGATCCTTGTACGTGTGTTGAATGACAATCTTTGGTTATAACCTTAAGATTCGTGTAATTAGTCGAGTAATTAGCATATTGATATAATTAATTATAATTAATATTAAATATGTGGTTAAGCGCTCAATTTTACGAAATGCAGTCTTTTGACTCGATATCCTTAATCACCATATAGAATACCACATATACCCTGAGTTTCATTAAAATCTGAAGAACTTGAAAATCTGAGCAAAATATTACCCAAGGCTATAGCCTAGGATTTTTCTTGATTTTTTGAAAAAATAGATTTTCCTGAAAATTTCAGCATAGATCCTTGTACGTGTGTTGAATGACAATCTTTGGTTATAACCTTAAGATTCGTGTCATTAGTCGAGTAATTAGCATATTAATATGATTAATTATAATTAATATTAAATATGTGGTTAAGCGCTCAGTTTTACGAAATGCAGTCTTTTGACTCGATATCCTTAATCACCATATAGAATACCACATATATCCTGAGTTTCATTAAAATCTGAAGAACTTGAAAATCTGAGCAAAATATTACCCTAGGATTTTTCTTGATTTTTTTGAAAAAATAGATTTTCCTGAAAATTTCAGCATAGATCCTTGTACGTGTGTTGAATGACAATCTTTGGTTATAACCTTAAGATTCGTGTAATTAGTCGAGTAATTAGCATATAAATATAATTAATTATAATTAATATTAAATATGTGGTTAAGCGCTCAATTTTACGAAATGCAGTCTTTTGACTCGATATCTTAATCACCATATAGAATACCACTTATACCCTGAGTTTCATTAAAATCTGAAGAACTTGAAAATCTGAGCAAAATATTACCCAAGGCTCAGAATTTTTCTTGATTTTTTTGAAAAAATAGATTTTCCTGAAAATTTCACCTTAGACCCTTGTACGTGTGTTGAATCACAATCTTTGATTATAACCTTAAGATTCGTGTAATTAGTCGAGTAATTAGCATATTGATATAATTAGTTATAGATAATATTAAATATGAGGTTAAGCCCTCAATTTTACGAAATGCAGTCTTTTGACTCGATATCCTTAATCACCACATAGAACACCACATATACCATGAGTTTCATTAAAATCTGAAGAACTTGAAAATCTGAGCAAAATATTACCCAAGGCTATAGCCTAGGATTTTTCTTGATTTTTTGAAAAAATAGATTTTCCTGAAAATTTCAGCATAGATCCTTGTACGTGTGTTGAATGACAATCTTTGGTTATAACCTTAAGATTCGTGTAATTAGTCGAGTAATTAGCATATTAATATAATTAATTATAATTAATATTAAATATGTGGTTAAGCGCTCAGTTTTACGAAATGCAGTCTTTTGACTCGATATCCTTAATCACCATATAGAATACCACATATACCCTGAGTTTCATTAAAATCTGAAGAACTTGAAAATCTGAGCAAAATATTACCTAAGGCTATAGCCTAGGATTTTTCTTGATTTTTTTGAAAAAATAGATTTTCCTGAAAATTTCAGCATAGATCCTTGTACGTGTGTTGAATGACAATCTTTGGTTATAACCTTAAGATTCGTGTAATTAGTCGAGTAATTAGCATATTAATATAATTAATTATAATTAATATTAAATATGTGGTTAAGCGCTCAATTTTACGAAATGCAGTCTTTTGACTCGATATCCTTAATCACCATATAGAATACCACATATACCCTGAGTTTCATTAAAATCTGAAGAACTTGAAAATCTGAGCAAAATATTACCCTAGGCTATAGCCTAGGATTTTTCTTGATTTTTTTGAAAAAATAGATTTTCCTGAAAATTTCAGCATAGATCCTTGTACGTGTGTTGAATGACAATCTTTGGTTATAACCTTAAGATTCGTGTAATTAGTCGAGTAATTAGCATATTATATAATTAATTATAGATAATATTAAATATGTGGTTAAGCGCTCAATTTTACGAAATGCAGTCTTTTGACTCGATATCCTTAATCACCATATAGAATACCACATATACCCTGAGTTTCATTAAAATCTGAAGAACTTGAAAATCTGAGCAAAATATTACCCAAGGCTATAGCCTAGGATTTTTCTTGATTTTTTTGAAAAAATAGATTTTCCTGAAAATTTCAGCATAGATCCTTGTACGTGTGTTGAATGACAATCTTTGGTTATAACCTTAAGATTCGTGTAATTAGTCGAGTAATTAGCATATTAATATAATTATTATAATTAATATTAAATATGTGGTTAAGCGCTCAATTTTACGAAATGCAGTCTTTTGACTCGATATCCTTAATCACCATATAGAATACCACATATACCCTGAGTTTCATTAAAATCTGAAGAACTTGAAAATCTGAGCAAAATATTACCCTAGGCTATAGCCTAGGATTTTTCTTGATTTTTTTGAAAAAATAGATTTTCCTGAAAATTTCAGCATAGATCCTTGTACGTGTGTTGAATGACAATCTTTGGTTATAACCTTAAGATTCGTGTAATTAGTCGAGTAATTAGCATATTAATATAATTAATTATAATTAATATTAAATATGTGGTTAAGCGCTCAGTTTTACGAAATGCAGTCTTTTGACTCGATATCCTTAATCACCATATAGAATACCACATATACCCTGAGTTTCATTAAAATCTGAAGAACTTGAAAATCTGAGCAAAATATTACCTAAGGCTATAGCCTAGGATTTTTCTTGATTTTTTTGAAAAAATAGATTTTCCTGAAAATTTCACCTTAGACCCTTGTACGTGTGTTGAATGACAATCTTTGGTTATAACCTTAAGATTCGTGTAATTAGTCGAGTAATTAGCATATTAATATAATTAGTTATAGATTAATATTAAATATGTGGTTAAGCGCTCAATTTTACGAAATGCAGTCTTTTGACTCGATATCCTTAATCACCATATAGAATACCACATATACCCTGAGTTTCATTAAAATCTGAAGAACTTGAAAATCTGAGCAAAATATTACCCAAGGCTATAGCCTAGGATTTTTCTTGATTTTTTGAAAAAATAGATTTTCCTGAAAATTTCAGCATAGATCCTTGTACGTGTGTTGAATGACAATCTTTGGTTATAACCTTAAGATTCGTGTAATTAGTCGAGTAATTAGCATATTAATATAATTAATTATAATTAATATTAAATATGTGGTTAAGCGCTCAGTTTTACGAAATGCAGTCTTTTGACTCGATATCCTTAATCACCATATAGAATACCACATATACCCTGAGTTTCATTAAAATCTGAAGAACTTGAAAATCTGAGCAAAATATTACCCAAGGCTATAGCCTAGGATTTTTCTTGATTTTTTTGAAAAAATAGATTTTCCTGAAAATTTCAGCATAGATCCTTGTACGTGTGTTGAATGACAATCTTTGGTTATAACCTTAAGATTCGTGTAATTAGTCGAGTAATTAGCATATTAATATAATTAATTATAATTAATATTAAATATGTGGTTAAGCGCTCAATTTTACGAAATGCAGTCTTTTGACTCGATATCCTTAATCACCATATAGAATACCACATATACCCTGAGTTTCATTAAAATCTGAAGAACTTGAAAATCTGAGCAAAATATTACCCAAGGCTATAGCCTAGGATTTTTCTTGATTTTTTTGAAAAAATAGATTTTCCTGAAAATTTCAGCATAGATCCTTGTACGTGTGTTGAATGACAATCTTTGGTTATAACCTTAAGATTCGTGTAATTAGTCGAGTAATTAGCATATTAATATAATTAATTATAATTAATATTAAATATGTGGTTAAGCGCTCAATTTTACGAAATGCAGTCTTTTGACTCGATATCCTTAATCACCATATAGAATACCACATATACCCTGAGTTTCATTAAAATCTGAAGAACTTGAAAATCTGAGCAAAATATTACCAAGGCTATAGCCTAGGATTTTTCTTGATTTTTTTGAAAAAATAGATTTTCCTGAAAATTTCAGCATAGATCCTTGTACGTGTGTTGAATGACAATCTTTGGTTATAACCTTAAGATTCGTGTAATTAGTCGAGTAATTAGCATATTAATATAATTAATTATAATTAATATTAAATATGTGGTTAAGCGCTCAATTTTACGAAATGCAGTCTTTTGACTCGATATCCTTAATCACCATATAGAATACCACATATACCCTGAGTTTCATTAAAATCTGAAGAACTTGAAAATCTGAGCAAAATATTACCCAAGGCTATAGCCTAGGATTTTTCTTGATTTTTTTGAAAAAATAGATTTTCCTGAAAATTTCAGCATAGATCCTTGTACGTGTGTTGAATGACAATCTTTGGTTATAACCTTAAGATTCGTGTAATTAGTCGAGTAATTAGCATATTGATATAATTAGTTATAGATAATATTAAATATGTGGTTAAGCCCTCAATTTTACGAAATGCAGTCTTTTGACTCGATATCCTTAATCACCACATAGAACACCACATATACCATGAGTTTCATTAAAATCTGAAGAACTTGAAAATCTGAGCAAAATATTACCCAAGGCTATAGCCTAGGATTTTTCTTGATTTTTTGAAAAAATAGATTTTCCTGAAAATTTCAGCATAGATCCTTGTACGTGTGTTGAATGACAATCTTTGGTTATAACCTTAAGATTCGTGTAATTAGTCGAGTAATTAGCATATTAATATAATTAATTATAATTAATATTAAATATGTGGTTAAGCGCTCAGTTTTACGAAATGCAGTCTTTTGACTCGATATCCTTAATCACCATATAGAATACCACATATACCCTGAGTTTCATTAAAATCTGAAGAACTTGAAAATCTGAGCAAAATATTACCCTAGGCTATAGCCTAGGATTTTTCTTGATTTTTTTGAAAAAATAGATTTTCCTGAAAATTTCAGCATAGATCCTTGTACGTGTGTTGAATGACAATCTTTGGTTATAACCTTAAGATTCGTGTAATTAGTCGAGTAATTAGCATATTGATATAATTAATTATAATTAATATTAAATATGTGGTTAAGCGCTCATTTTACGAAATGCAGTCTTTTGACTCGATATCCTTAATCACCATATAGAATACCACATATACCCTGAGTTTCATTAAAATCTGAAGAACTTGAAAATCTGAGCAAAATATTACCCAAGGCTATAGCCTAGGATTTTTCTTGATTTTTTGAAAAAATAGATTTTCCTGAAAATTTCAGCATAGATCCTTGTACGTGTGTTGAATGACAATCTTTGGTTATAACCTTAAGATTCGTGTAATTAGTCGAGTAATTAGCATATTAATATGATTAATTATAATTAATATTAAATATGTGGTTAAGCGCTCAATTTTACGAAATGCAGTCTTTTGACTCGATATCCTTAATCACCATATAGAATACCACATATACCCTGAGTTTCATTAAAATCTGAAGAACTTGAAAATCTGAGCAAAATATTACCCAAGGCTATAGCCTAGGATTTTTCTTGATTTTTTTGAAAAAATAGATTTTCCTGAAAATTTCAGCATAGATCCTTGTACGTGTGTTGAATGACAATCTTTGGTTATAACCTTAAGATTCGTGTAATTAGTCGAGTAATTAGCATATTAATATAATTAATTATAATTAATATTAAATATGTGGTTAAGCGCTCAATTTTACGAAATGCAGTCTTTTGACTCGATATCCTTAATCACCATATAGAATACCACTTATACCCTGAGTTTCATTAAAATCTGAAGAACTTGAAAATCTGAGCAAAATATTACCCAAGGCTATAGCCTAGGATTTTTCTTGATTTTTTTGAAAAAATAGATTTTCCTGAAAATTTCAGCATAGATCCTTGTACGTGTGTTGAATGACAATCTTTGGTTATAACCTTAAGATTCGTGTAATTAGTCGAGTAATTAGCATATTAATATAATTAATTATAATTAATATTAAATATGTGGTTAAGCGCTCAATTTTACGAAATGCAGTCTTTTGACTCGATATCCTTAATCACCATATAGAATACCACATATACCCTGAGTTTCATTAAAATCTGAAGAACTTGAAAATCTGAGCAAAATATTACCCTAGGCTATAGCCTAGGATTTTTCTTGATTTTTTTGAAAAAATAGATTTTCCTGAAAATTTCAGCATAGATCCTTGTACGTGTGTTGAATGACAATCTTTGGTTATAACCTTAAGATTCGTGTAATTAGTCGAGTAATTAGCATATTAATATAATTAATTATAATTAATATTAAATATGTGGTTAAGCGCTCAATTTTACGAAATGCAGTCTTTTGACTCGATATCCTTAATCACCATATAGAATACCACATATACCCTGAGTTTCATTAAAATCTGAAGAACTTGAAAATCTGAGCAAAATATTACCCTAGGCTATAGCTAGATTTTTCTTGATTTTTTTGAAAAAATAGATTTTCCTGAAAATTTCAGCATAGATCCTTGTACGTGTGTTGAATGACAATCTTTGGTTATAACCTTAAGATTCGTGTAATTAGTCGAGTAATTAGCATATTAATATAATTAATTATAATTAATATTAAATATGTGGTTAAGCGCTCAATTTTACGAAATGCAGTCTTTTGACTCGATATCCTTAATCACCATATAGAATACCACATATACCCTGAGTTTCATTAAAATCTGAAGAACTTGAAAATCTGAGCAAAATATTACCCTAGGCTATAGCCTAGGATTTTTCTTGATTTTTTTGAAAAAATAGATTTTCCTGAAAATTTCAGCATAGATCCTTGTACGTGTGTTGAATGACAATCTTTGGTTATAACCTTAAGATTCGTGTAATTAGTCGAGTAATTAGCATATTAATATAATTAATTATAATTAATATTAAATATGTGGTTAAGCGCTCAATTTTACGAAATGCAGTCTTTTGACTCGATATCCTTAATCACCATATAGAATACCACATATACCCTGAGTTTCATTAAAATCTGAAGAACTTGAAAATCTGAGCAAAATATTACCCTAGGATTTTTCTTGATTTTTTTGAAAAAATAGATTTTCCTGAAAATTTCAGCATAGATCCTTGTACGTGTGTTGAATGACAATCTTTGGTTATAACCTTAAGATTCGTGTAATTAGTCGAGTAATTAGCATATAATATAATTAATTATAATTAATATTAAATATGTGGTTAAGCGCTCAATTTTACGAAATGCAGTCTTTTGACTCGATATCCTTAATCACCATATAGAATACCACATATACCCTGAGTTTCATTAAAATCTGAAGAACTTGAAAATCTGAGCAAAATATTATCCAGATTTTTCTTGATTTTTTTGAAAAAATAGATTTTCCTGAAAATTTCAGCATAGATCCTTGTACGTGTGTTGAATGACAATCTTTGGTTATAACCTTAAGATTCGTGTAATTAGTCGAGTAATTAGCATATTGATATAATTAGTTATAGATAATATTAAATATGTGGTTAAGCGCTCAATTTTACGAAATGCAGTCTTTTGACTCGATATCCTTAATCACCATATAGAATACCACATATACCCTGAGTTTCATTAAAATCTGAAGAACTTGAAAATCTGAGCAAAATATTACCAAGGCTATAGCCTAGGATTTTTCTTGATTTTTTTGAAAAAATAGATTTTCCTGAAAATTTCAGCATAGATCCTTGTACGTGTGTTGAATGACAATCTTTGGTTATAACCTTAAGATTCGTGTAATTAGTCGAGTAATTAGCATATTAATATAATTAATTATAATTAATATTAAATATGTGGTTAAGCGCTCAATTTTACGAAATGCAGTCTTTTGACTCGATATCCTTAATCACCATATAGAATACCACATATACCCTGAGTTTCATTAAAATCTGAAGAACTTGAAAATCTGAGCAAAATATTACCCAAGGCTATAGCCTAGGATTTTTCTTGATTTTTTTGAAAAAATAGATTTTCCTGAAAATTTCACCTTAGACCCTTGTACGTGTGTTGAATGACAATCTTTGGTTATAACCTTAAGATTCGTGTAATTAGTCGAGTAATTAGCATATTGATATAATTAGTTATAGATAATATTAAATATGAGGTTAAGCCCTCAATTTTACGAAATGCAGTCTTTTGACTCGATATCCTTAATCACCACATAGAACACCACATATACCATGAGTTTCATTAAAATCTGAAGAACTTGAAAATCTGAGCAAAATATTACCCAAGGCTATAGCCTAGGATTTTTCTTGATTTTTTGAAAAAATAGATTTTCCTGAAAATTTCAGCATAGATCCTTGTACGTGTGTTGAATGACAATCTTTGGTTATAACCTTAAGATTCGTGTCATTAGTCGAGTAATTAGCATATTAATATGATTAATTATAATTAATATTAAATATGTGGTTAAGCGCTCAGTTTTACGAAATGCAGTCTTTTGACTCGATATCCTTAATCACCATATAGAATACCACATATATCCTGAGTTTCATTAAAATCTGAAGAACTTGAAAATCTGAGCAAAATATTACCCTAGGCTATAGCCTAGGATTTTTCTTGATTTTTTTGAAAAAATAGATTTTCCTGAAAATTTCAGCATAGATCCTTGTACGTGTGTTGAATGACAATCTTTGGTTATAACCTTAAGATTCGTGTAATTAGTCGAGTAATTAGCATATTAATATAATTAATTATAATTAATATTAAATATGTGGTTAAGCGCTCAATTTTACGAAATGCAGTCTTTTGACTCGATATCCTTAATCACCATATAGAATACCACATATACCCTGAGTTTCATTAAAATCTGAAGAACTTGAAAATCTGAGCAAAATATTACCCAAGGCTATAGCCTAGGATTTTTCTTGATTTTTTTGAAAAAATAGATTTTCCTGAAAATTTCAGCATAGATCCTTGTACGTGTGTTGAATGACAATCTTTGGTTATAACCTTAAGATTCGTGTAATTAGTCGAGTAATTAGCATATTAATATAATTAATTATAATTAATATTAAATATGTGGTTAAGCGCTCAATTTTACGAAATGCAGTCTTTTGACTCGATATCCTTAATCACCATATAGAATACCACATATACCCTGAGTTTCATTAAAATCTGAAGAACTTGAAAATCTGAGCAAAATATTACCCAAGGCTATAGCCTAGGATTTTTCTTGATTTTTTTGAAAAAATAGATTTTCCTGAAAATTTCAGCATAGATCCTTGTACGTGTGTTGAATGACAATCTTTGGTTATAACCTTAAGATTCGTGTAATTAGTCGAGTAATTAGCATATTAATATAATTAATTATAATTAATATTAAATATGTGGTTAAGCGCTCAGTTTTACGAAATGCAGTCTTTTGACTCGATATCCTTAATCACCATATAGAATACCACATATACCCTGAGTTTCATTAAAATCTGAAGAACTTGAAAATCTGAGCAAAATATTACCCTAGGCTATAGCCTAGGATTTTTCTTGATTTTTTTGAAAAAATAGATTTTCCTGAAAATTTCAGCATAGATCCTTGTACGTGTGTTGAATGACAATCTTTGGTTATAACCTTAAGATTCGTGTAATTAGTCGAGTAATTAGCATATTAATATAATTAATTATAATTAATATTAAATATGTGGTTAAGCGCTCAATTTTACGAAATGCAGTCTTTTGACTCGATATCCTTAATCACCATATAGAATACCACATATACCCTGAGTTTCATTAAAATCTGAAGAACTTGAAAATCTGAGCAAAATATTACCCAAGGCTATAGCCTAGGATTTTTCTTGATTTTTTTGAAAAAATAGATTTTCCTGAAAATTTCAGCATAGATCCTTGTACGTGTGTTGAATGACAATCTTTGGTTATAACCTTAAGATTCGTGTAATTAGTCGAGTAATTAGCATATTAATATAATTAATTATAATTAATATTAAATATGTGGTTAAGCGCTCAATTTTACGAAATGCAGTCTTTTGACTCGATATCCTTAATCACCATATAGAATACCACATATACCCTGAGTTTCATTAAAATCTGAAGAACTTGAAAATCTGAGCAAAATATTACCCAAGGCTATAGCCTAGGATTTTTCTTGATTTTTTTGAAAAAATAGATTTTCCTGAAAATTTCAGCATAGATCCTTGTACGTGTGTTGAATGACAATCTTTGGTTATAACCTTAAGATTCGTGTAATTAGTCGAGTAATTAGCATATTAATATAATTAATTATAATTAATATTAAATATGTGGTTAAGCGCTCAATTTTACGAAATGCAGTCTTTTGACTCGATATCCTTAATCACCATATAGAATACCACATATACCCTGAGTTTCATTAAAATCTGAAGAACTTGAAAATCTGAGCAAAATATTACCAAGGCTATAGCCTAGGATTTTTCTTGATTTTTTTGAAAAAATAGATTTTCCTGAAAATTTCAGCATAGATCCTTGTACGTGTGTTGAATGACAATCTTTGGTTATAACCTTAAGATTCGTGTAATTAGTCGAGTAATTAGCATATTAATATAATTAATTATAATTAATATTAAATATGTGGTTAAGCGCTCAATTTTACGAAATGCAGTCTTTTGACTCGATATCCTTAATCACCATATAGAATACCACATATACCCTGAGTTTCATTAAAATCTGAAGAACTTGAAAATCTGAGCAAAATATTACCCTAGGCTATAGCCTAGGATTTTTCTTGATTTTTTTGAAAAAATAGATTTTCCTGAAAATTTCAGCATAGATCCTTGTACGTGTGTTGAATGACAATCTTTGGTTATAACCTTAAGATTCGTGTAATTAGTCGAGTAATTAGCATATTAATATAATTAATTATAATTAATATTAAATATGTGGTTAAGCGCTCAATTTTACGAAATGCAGTCTTTTGACTCGATATCCTTAATCACCATATAGAATACCACATATACCCTGAGTTTCATTAAAATCTGAAGAACTTGAAAATCTGAGCAAAATATTACCCTAGGCTATAGCCTAGGATTTTTCTTGATTTTTTTGAAAAAATAGATTTTCCTGAAAATTTCAGCATAGATCCTTGTACGTGTGTTGAATGACAATCTTTGGTTATAACCTTAAGATTCGTGTAATTAGTCGAGTAATTAGCATATTAATATAATTAATTATAATTAATATTAAATATGTGGTTAAGCGCTCAATTTTACGAAATGCAGTCTTTTGACTCGATATCCTTAATCACCATATAGAATACCACATATACCCTGAGTTTCATTAAAATCTGAAGAACTTGAAAATCTGAGCAAAATATTACCCTAGGCTATAGCCTAGGATTTTTCTTGATTTTTTTGAAAAAATAGATTTTCCTGAAAATTTCAGCATAGATCCTTGTACGTGTGTTGAATGACAATCTTTGGTTATAACCTTAAGATTCGTGTAATTAGTCGAGTAATTAGCATATTAATATAATTAATTATAATTAATATTAAATATGTGGTTAAGCGCTCAATTTTACGAAATGCAGTCTTTTGACTCGATATCCTTAATCACCATATAGAATACCACATATACCCTGAGTTTCATTAAAATCTGAAGAACTTGAAAATCTGAGCAAAATATTACCCAGGCTATAGCCTAGGATTTTTCTTGATTTTTTGAAAAAATAGATTTTCCTGAAAATTTCAGCATAGATCCTTGTACGTGTGTTGAATGACAATCTTTGGTTATAACCTTAAGATTCGTGTAATTAGTCGAGTAATTAGCATATTAATATAATTAATTATAATTAATATTAAATATGTGGTTAAGCGCTCAATTTTACGAAATGCAGTCTTTTGACTCGATATCCTTAATCACCATATAGAATACCACATATACCCTGAGTTTCATTAAAATCTGAAGAACTTGAAAATCTGAGCAAAATATTACCCAAGGCTATAGCCTAGGATTTTTCTTGATTTTTTTGAAAAAATAGATTTTCCTGAAAATTTCAGCATAGATCCTTGTACGTGTGTTGAATGACAATCTTTGGTTATAACCTTAAGATTCGTGTAATTAGTCGAGTAATTAGCATATTGATATAATTAGTTATAGATAATATTAAATATGAGGTTAAGCCTCAATTTTACGAAATGCAGTCTTTTGACTCGATATCCTTAATCACCATATAGAACACCACATATACCATGAGTTTCATTAAAATCTGAAGAACTTGAAAATCTGAGCAAAATATTACCCAAGGCTATAGCCTAGGATTTTTCTTGATTTTTTTGAAAAAATAGATTTTCCTGAAAATTTCAGCATAGATCCTTGTACGTGTGTTGAATGACAATCTTTGGTTATAACCTTAAGATTCGTGTAATTAGTCGAATAATTAGCATATTAATATAATTAATTATAATTGATATTAAATATGTGGTTAAGCGCTCAGTTTTACGAAATGCAGTCTTTTGACTCGATATCCTTAATCACCATATAGAATACCACATATACCCTGAGTTTCATTAAAATCTGAAGAACTTGAAAATCTGAGCAAAATATTACCCTAGGATTTTTCTTGATTTTTTTGAAAAAATAGATTTTCCTGAAAATTTCAGCATAGATCCTTGTACGTGTGTTGAATGACAATCTTTGGTTATAACCTTAAGATTCGTGTAATTAGTCGAGTAATTAGCATATTAATATAATTAATTATAATTAATATTAAATATGTGGTTAAGCGCTCAATTTTACGAAATGCAGTCTTTTGACTCGATATCCTTAATCACCATATAGAATACCACATATACCATGAGTTTCATTAAAATCTGAAGAACTTGAAAATCTGAGCAAAATATTACCCAAGGCTATAGCCTAGGATTTTTCTTGATTTTTTGAAAAAATAGATTTTCCTGAAAATTTCAGCATAGATCCTTGTACGTGTGTTGAATGACAATCTTTGGTTATAACCTTAAGATTCGTGTAATTAGTCGAGTAATTAGCATATTAATATAATTAATTATAATTAATATTAAATATGTGGTTAAGCGCTCAATTTTACGAAATGCAGTCTTTTGACTCGATATCCTTAATCACCATATAGAATACCACATATACCCTGAGTTTCATTAAAATCTGAAGAACTTGAAAATCTGAGCAAAATATTACCCTAGGATTTTTCTTGATTTTTTTGAAAAAATAGATTTTCCTGAAAATTTCAGCATAGATCCTTGTACGTGTGTTGAATGACAATCTTTGGTTATAACCTTAAGATTCGTGTAATTAGTCGAGTAATTAGCATATTAATATAATTAATTATAATTAATATTAAATATGTGGTTAAGCGCTCAATTTTACGAAATGCAGTCTTTTGACTCGATATCCTTAATCACCATATAGAATACCACTTATACCCTGAGTTTCATTAAAATCTGAAGAACTTGAAAATCTGAGCAAAATATTACCCAAGGCTATAGCCTAGATTTTTCTTGATTTTTTTGAAAAAATAGATTTTCCTGAAAATTTCAGCATAGACCCTTGTACGTGTGTTGAATGACAAGTCTTTGGTTATAACTTAAGATTCGTGTAATTAGTCGAGTAACTAGTATAGCCTAGGATTTTTCTGATTTTTTTGAAAAATAGATTTTCCTGAAAATTTCACCAGATCCTTGTACGTGTGTTGAATGACAATCTTTTGGTTATTAACCTTAAGATTCGTGTAATTAGTCGAGTAATTAGCATATAAGTATAATCAATTATAATTAATATTGAATATGTGGTTAAAGCGCTGCAAATTACGAAATGAGGTCTTTGACTCGATATCCTTAATCACCATATAAAACCACATATACCCTAATTTCATTAAATGTGAAGAACTGAAAATCTGAGCAAAATATTACCCTAGGCTATAGCCTATGATTTTTTTTGATTTTTTGGAAAAAATAGATTTCCTGAAATTTTCAGCTAGATCCTTGTACGTGTGTTGAATGACAATCTTTGGTTTTATAACCTTTGATTCGTGTAATTGTCGAGTAATTAGCATATTAATATAATTAATTATAATTAATATTAAATATGTGGTTAAGCGCTCAATTTTACGAAATGCAGTCTTTTGACTCGATATCCTTAATCACCATATAGAATACCACATATACCCTGAGTTTCATTAAAATCTGAAGAACTTGAAAATCTGAGCAAAATATTACCCAAGGCCTAGGATTTTTCTTGATTTTTTTGAAAAAATAGATTTTCCTGAAAATTTCAGCATAGATCCTTGTACGTGTGTTGAATGACAATCTTTGGTTATAACCTTAAGATTCGTGTAATTAGTCGAGTAATTAGCATATTAATATAATTAATTATAATTAATATTAAATATGTGGTTAAGCGCTCAATTTTACGAAATGCAGTCTTTTGACTCGATATCTTAATCACCATATAGAATACCACATATACCCTGAGTTTCATTAAAATCTGAAGAACTTGAAAATCTGAGCAAAATATTACCCAAGGCCTAGGATTTTTCTTGATTTTTTTGAAAAAATAGATTTTCCTGAAAATTTCAGCATAGATCCTTGTACGTGTGTTGAATGACAATCTTTGGTTATAACCTTAAGATTCGTGTAATTAGTCGAGTAATTAGCATATAATATAATTAATTATAATTAATATTAAATATATGGTTAAGCGCTCAATTTTACGAAATGCAGTCTTTTGACTCGATATCTTAATCACCATATAGAATACCACTTATACCCTGAGTTTCATTAAAATCTGAAGAACTTGAAAATCTGAGCAAAATATTACCAGCTATAGCCTAGGATTTTTCTTGATTTTTTTGAAAAAATAGATTTTCCTGAAAATTTCAGCATAGATCCTTGTACGTGTGTTGAATGACAATCTTTGGTTATAACCTTAAGATTCGTGTAATTAGTCGAGTAATTAGCATATTAATATAATTAATTATAATTAATATTAAATATGTGGTTAAGCGCTCAATTTTACGAAATGCAGTCTTTTGACTCGATATCCTTAATCACCATATAGAATACCACATATATCCTGAGTTTCATTAAAATCTGAAGAACTTGAAAATCTGAGCAAAATATTACCCTAGGCTATAGCCTAGGATTTTTCTTGATTTTTTTGAAAAAATAGATTTTCCTGAAAATTTCAGCATAGATCCTTGTACGTGTGTTGAATGACAATCTTTGGTTATAACCTTAAGATTCGTGTAATTAGTCGAGTAATTAGCATATTAATATAATTAATTATAATTAATATTAAATATGTGGTTAAGCGCTCAATTTTACGAAATGCAGTCTTTTGACTCGATATCCTTGATCACCATATAGAATACCACATATATACCCTGAGTTTCATTACAATTTGAAGAACTTGAAAATCTGAGCAAAATATTACCCTAGGCTATAGCCTATGATTTTTTTTGATTTTTTTGAAAATAGATTTTCGTGAAAATTTCAGCATAGACCCTTGTACGTGTGTTGAATGACAATCTTTGGTTATAACCTTAAGATTCGTGTAATTAGTCGAGTAATTAGCATATTGATATAATTAATTATAATTAATATTAAATATGTGGTTAAGCGCTCAATTTTACGAAATGCAGTCTTTTGACTCGATATCCTTAATCACCATATAGAATACCACATATACCCTGAGTTTCATTAAAATCTGAAGAACTTGAAAATCTGAGCAAAATATTACCCTAGGCTTTTTTTTGATTTTTTTGAAAAAATAGATTTTCCTGAAAATTTCAGCATAGATCCTTGTACGTGTGTTGAATGACAATCTTTGGTTTTAACCTTAAGATTCGTGTAATTAGTCGAGTAAGTAGCATATTAATATAATTAATTATAATTAATATTAAATATGTCGTTAAGCGCTCAATTTTACGAAATGCAGTCTTGTGACTCGATATCCTTAATCACCACATAGAATACCACATATACCCTGAGTTTCATTAAAATCTGAAGAACTTGAAAATCTGAGCAAAATATTACACAAGGCTTTTATTGATTTTTTTGAAAAAATAGATTTTCCTGAAAATTTCATCTTAGACCCTTGTACGTGTGTTGAATCACAATCTTTGGTTATAACCTTAAGATTCGTGTAATTAGTCGAGTAATTAGCATATTGATATAATTAGTTATAGAAATTATTAAATATGAGGTTAAGCCATCAATTTTACGAAATGCAGTCTTTTGACTCGATATCCTTAATCACCATATAGAACACCACATATACCATGAGTTTTATTAAAATCTGAAGAACTTGAAAATCTGAGCAAAATATTACCCCAGGCTATAGCGTAGGATTTTTCTTGATTTTTTGAAAAAATAGATTTTCCTGAAAATTTCAGCATAGATCCTTGTACGTGTGTTGAATGACAATCTTTGGTTATAACCTTAAGATTCGTGTCATTAGTCGAGTAATTAGCATATTAATATGATTAATTATAATTAATATTAAATATGTGGTTAAGCGCTTAATTTTAGGAAATGCAGTCTTCTGACTCGATATCCTTAATCACTATATAGAATACCACATATACCCTGAGTTTCATTAAAATCTGAAGAACTTGAAAATCTGAGCAAAATATTACCCTAGGATTTTTCTTGATTTTTTTGAAAAAATAGATTTTCCTGAAAATTTCAGCATAGATCCTTGTACGTGTGTTGAATGACAATCTTTGGTTATAACCTTAAGATTCGTGTAATTAGTCGAGTAATTAGCATATCAATATAATTAATTATAATTAATATTAAATATGTGGTTAAGCGCTCAATTTTACGAAATGCAGTCTTTTGACTCGATATCCTTAATCACCATATAGAATACCACATATACCCTGAGTTTCATTAAAATCTGAAGAACTTGAAAATCTGAGCAAAATATTACCGAGGATTTTTCTTGATTTTTTTGAAAAAAAATTTTCCTGAAAATTTCAGCATAGATCCTTGTACGTGTGTTGAATGACAATCTTTGGTTATAACCTTAAGATTCGTGTAATTAGTCGAGTAATTAGCATATTAATATGATTAATTATAATTAATATTAAATATGTGGTTAAGGGCTCAGTTTTACGAAATGCAGTCTTTTGACTCGATATCCTTAAACACCGTATAGAATACCACATATACCCTGAGTTTCATTAAAATCTGAAGAATATGAAAATCTGAGCAAAATATTACTGTAGGATTTTTCTTGATTTTTTTGAAAAAATAGATTTTCCTGAAAATTTCAGCATAGATCTTTGTACTTGTGTTGAATGACAATCTTTGGTTATAACCTTAAGATTCGTGTAATTAGTCGAGTAATTAGCATATTTATATAATTAATTATAATAAATATTAAATATGTGGTTAAGCGCTCAATTTTACGAAATGCAGTCTTTTGACACGATATCTTTAATCACCATATAGAATACCACTTATACCCTGAGTTTCATTACAATCTGAAGAACTTGAAAATCTGAGCAAAACATTACCCAAGGATATAGCCTAGGATTTTTCTTGATTTTTTTGAAAAAATAGATTTTCCTCAAAATTTCACCATAGATCCTTGTCCATGTGTTGAATGACAATCTTTGGTTATAACCTTAAGATTCGTGTAATTAGTCGAGTAATAAGCATATTAATATGATTAATTATAATTAATATTAAATATGTGGTTAAGCGCTCAGTTTTACGAAATGCAGTCTTTTGACTCGATATCCTTAATCACCATATAGAATACCACATATACCCTGAGTTTCATTAAAATCTGAAGAACTTGAAAATCTGAGCAAAATATTATCTAGGATTTTTCTTGATTTTTTTGAAAAAATAGATTTTCCTGAAAATTTCAGCATAGATCCTTGTACGTGTGTTGAATGACAATCTTTGGTTATAACCTTAAGATTCGTGTAATTAGTCGAGTAATTAGCATATTAGTATAATTAATTATAATTAATATTAAATATGTGGTTAAGCGCTCAATTTTACGAAATGCAGTCTTTTGACTCGATATCCTTAATCACCATATAGAATACCACATATACCCTGAGTTTCATTAAAATCTGAAGATCTTGAAAATCTGAGCAAAATATTACCCTTGGCTATAGCCTAGGATTTTTTCTGATTTTTTTGAAAAAATAGATTTTCCTGAAAATTTCAGCATAGATCCTTGTAGGTGTGTTGAATGACAATCTTTGGTTATAATCTTAAGATTCGTGTAATTATTCGAGTAATTAGCATATTAATATAATAAATATAGGATTTTTCTTGATTTTTTTGAAAAAATAGATTTTCCTGAAAATTTCAGCATAGATCATTGTACGTGTGTTGAATGACAATCTTTGGTTATAACCTTAAGATTCGTGTAATTAGTCGAGTAATTAGCATATTAATATAATTAATTATAATTAATATTAAATATATGATTAAGCGCTCAATTTTACGAAATGCAGTCTTTTGACTCGATATCCTTAATCACCATATAGAATACCACATATACCCTGAGTTTCATTAAAATCTGAAGAACTTGAAAATCTGAGCAAAATATTACCCTAGGCTATAGACTAGGATTTTTCTTGATTTTTTTGAAAAAATAGATTTTCCTGAAAATTTCACCATAGATCCTTGTACGTGTGTTGAATGACAATCTTTGGTTATAATATTAAGATTCGTGTAATTAGTCGAGTAATTACCATATAAGTATAATTAATTATAATTAATATTAAATATGTGGTTAAGCGCTCAATTTTACGAAATGCCGTCTTTTGACTCGATATCCTTAATCACCATATAAAATACCACATATACCCTAAGTTTCATTAAAATCTGAAGAACTTGAAAATCTGAGTAACATATTACCCTAGGATTTTTTTTTATTTTTTTGAAAAAATAGATTTTCCTGAAAATTTCAGCATAGATACTTGTACGTGTGTTGAATGACAATCTTTGGTTATAACCTTAAGATTCGTGTAATTAGTCGAGGAATTAGCATATAAATGTAATTAATTATATTAATATTAAATATATGGTTAAGCACTCAATTTTACGAAATGCAGTCTTTTGACTCGATATCTTTAATCACCATATAGAATACCACTTATACCCTGAGTTTCATTAAAATCTGAAGAACTTGAAAATCTGAGCAAAATATTACGCAAGGCTATAGCGTAGGATTTTTCTTGATTTTTTTGAAAAAATTGCTTTTCCTGAAAATTTCAGCATAGATCTTTGTACGTGTGCTGAATGACAATCTTTGGTTATAACCTTAACATTCGTGTAATTAGTCGAGTAATTAGTATATTGAAATAATTAATCATAATTATCAAATATGTGGTTAAGCGCTCAATTTTACGAAATGCAGTCTTTTGACTCGATATCCTTAATCACCATATAGAATACCACATATATCCTGAGTTTCATTACAATCTGAAGAACTTGAAAATGTGAGCAAAGTATTACCCTAGGCTATAGCCTAGGATTTTTCTTGATTTTTTTGAAAAAATAGATTTTCCTGAAAATTTCAACATAGATCCTTGTACATGTGTTGAATGACAATCTTTGGTTATAACCTTAAGATTCGTGTAATTAGTCGAGTAATTAGCATATTAATATAATTAATTATAATTAATATTAATTATGTGGTTAAGCGCTCAATTTTACGAAATGCAGTCTTTTGACTCGATATCTTTAATCACCATATAGAATACCACTTATACCCTGAGTTTCATTAAAATATGAAGAACTTGAAAATTTGAGCAAAATAATACCCAAGGCTATATATAGCCTAGGATTTTTCTTGATTTTTTTTGAAAAAATAGATTTTCCTGAAAATTCCAGCATAGATCCTTGTACGTGTGTTGAATGACAATTTTTGGTTATAACCTTAAGATTCGTGTCATTTGTCGAGTAATTAGCATATTAATATGATTAATTATAATTAATATTAAATATTTGGTTTAGCCATTAGTTTTACGAAATGCAGTCTTTTGACTCGATATCCTTAATCACCATATAGAATACCACATATACCCTGAGTTTCATTAAAATCTGAAGAACTTGAAAATCTGAGCAAAATATTACCCTAGGATTTTTCTTGATTTTTTTGAAAAAATAGATTTTCCTGAAAATTTCAGCATAGATCCTTGTACGTGGGGTGAATGAAAATCTTTGGTTATAACCTTAAGATTCGTGTAAGTAGTCGAGTAATGAGCATATCAATATAATTAATTATAATTAATATTAAATATGTGGTTAAGCGCTCAATTTTACGAAATGCAGTCTTTTGACTTGATATCTTTAATCACCATATAAAATACCAATTATACCCTGAGTTTCATTAAAATCTGAAAAACTTAAAAATCTGAGCAAAATATTACTCTAGGTATAGCCAATGATTTTTTTTTATTTTTTTGAAAAAATAGATTTTCCTGAAAATTTTAGCATAGATCCTTGTACGTGTGTTGAATGACAATCTATGGTTATAACCTTAAGATTCGTGTAATTAGTCGAGTAATTAGCATATTAATATAATTTATTATAATTTATTCTAAATATGTGGTTAAGCGCTCAATCTTACTAAATGCAGTCTTTTGACTCGATATCCTTATTCATCATATAGAATACCACATATACCCTGAGTTTCATAAAAATCTGAAGAACTTGGAAATCTGACTAAAATATTACCTTAGGATTTTTCTTGATTTTATTGAAAAAATAGATTTTCCTGAAAATTTCAGCATACATCCTTGTACGTGTGTTGAATGACAATCTTTGGTTATAACCTGAAGATTCGTGTAATTAGTCGAGTAAGTAGCATATTAATATAATTAATTATAATTAATATTAAATATGTGGTTAAGCGCTCAATTTTACGAAATGCAGTCTTCTGACTCGATATCCTTAATCACCATATAGAATACCACATATACCCTGAGTTTCATTAAAATCTGAGGAACTTGAAAATCTGAGCAAAATATTAGCAAAATATTACCCATCAGTCTTTTGACTCGATATCCTTAATCACCACATAGAACACCACATATACCATGAGTTTCATTAAAATCTGAAGAACTTGAAAATCTGAGGAAAATATTACCCCAGGCTATAGCCTAGGATTTTTCTTGATTTTTTGAAAAAATAGATTTTCCTGAAAATTTCAGCATAGATCCTTGTGCGGGTGTTGAATGACAATCTTTGGTTATAACCTTAAGATTCGTGTCATTAGTCGAGTAATTCGCATATTAATATGATTAATTATAATTAATATTAAATATGTGGTTAAGCGCTCAGTTTTACGAAATGCAGTCTTTTGACTCGATATCCTTAATCACCATATAGAATACCACATATATCCTGAGTTTAATTAAAATGTGAAGAACTTGAAAATCTGAGCAAAATATTACCCTAGGATTTTTCTTGATTTTTTTTGAAAAAATGATTTTCCTGAAAATTTCAGCATAGATCCTTGTACGTGTGTGGAATGACAATCTTTGGTTATAACCTTAAGATTCGTGTAATTAGTCGGGTAATTAGCATATTAATATAATTAATTATAATTAATATTAAATATGTGGTTAAGCGCTCAATTTTACGAAATGCAGTCTTTTGACTCGATATCTTTAATCACCATATAGAATACCACTTATACCCTGAGTTTCATTAAAATCTGAAGAACTTGAAAATCTGAGCAAAATATAACCCAAGGCTATATAGCCTAGGATTTTTCTTGATTTTTTTGAAAAAATAGATTTTTCTGAAAATTTCAGCATAGATCCTTGTACATGTGTTGAATGACAATCTTTGGTTATAACCTTAAGATTCGTGTAATTAGTCGAGTAATTAGCATATTAATATAGTTAATTATAATTAATATTAAATATGTGGTTAAGCGCTCAATTTTACGAAATGCAGTCTTTTTACTCGATATCTTTAATCACCATATAGAATACCACATATACCCTGAGTTTCATTAAAATCTGAAAAACTTGAAAATCTGAGCAAAATATCACCTATGATTTTTTTTGATTTTTTTGAAAAAATAGATTTTCCTGAAAATTTCAGCATAGATCCTTGTACGTGTGGTGAATGACAATCTTTGGTTATAACCTTAAGATTCGTGTAATTAGTCGAGTAATTAGCATATTAATATAACTAATTATAATCTATTTTAAATATGTGGTTAAGCGCTCAATATTACTAAATGCACTCTTTTGACTCGATATCCTTAATCATCATATAGAATACCACATATTCCCTGAGTTTCATTAAAATCTGAAGAACTTGAAAATCAGAGCAAAATATTACCTTAGGCTATAGCCTAGGATTTTTCTTGATTTTTTTGAAAAATAGATTTTCCTGAAAATTTCAGCATACATCGTTGTACGTGTGTTGAATGACAATCTTTGGTTATAACCTTAAGATTCGTGTAATTAGTCGAGTAAGTACCATATTAATATAATTAATTATAATTAATATTAAATATGTGTTGAATGACAATCTTTGGTTATAACCTTAAGATTCGTGTAATTATTCGAGTAATTAGCATATTAATATAATTAATATATGATTTTTCTTGATTTTTTTGAAAAAATCGATTTTCCTGAAAATTTCACATTAGACCCTTGTACGTGTGTTGAATCACAATCTTTGGTTATAACCTTAAGATTCGTGTAATTAGTCGCGTAATTAGCATATTGATATAATTAGTTATAGATAATATTAAATATGAGGTTAAGCCCTCAATTTTACGAAATACAGTCTTTTGACTCGATATCCTTAATCACCATATAGAACACCACATATACCATGAGTTTCATTAAAATCTGAAGAACTTGAAAATCTGAGCAAAATATTACCCTATGATTTTTCTTGATTTTTTTGAAAAAATAGATTTTCCTGAAAATTTCAGCATAGATCCTTGTACGTGTGTTGAATGACAATCTTTGGTTATAACCTTAAGATTCGTGTAATTAGTCGAGTAATTAGCATATCAATATAATTAAATATAATTAATATTAAATATGTGGTTAAGCGCTCAATTTTACGAAATGCAGTCTTTTGACTCGATATCTTTAATCACCATATAGAATACCACTTATACCCTGAGTTTCATTAAAATCTGAAGAACTTGAAAATCTGAGCAAAATATTATTCTAGGATTTTTGATTTTTTTGAAAAAATAGATTTTCCTGAAAATTTCAGCATAGATCCTTGTACGTGTGTTGAACGACAATCTTTGGTTATAACCTTAACATTCGTGTAATTAGTCGAGTAATTAGCATATTAATATAATTAATTATAATTTATTTTAAATATGTGGTTAAGCGCTCACTCTTACTAAATGCAGTCTTTTGAATCGATATCCTTAATCATCATATAGAATACCACATATACCCTGAGTTTCATTAAAATCTGAAGAACTTGAAAATCTGAGCAAAATATTAGCCAAATATTAACCATCAGTCTTTTGACTCGATATCCTAAATCACCACGTAGAACACCACATATACCAAGAGTTTCATTAAAATCTGAAGAACTTGAAAATCTGAGGAAAATATTACCTATTACCCCAGGTTATAGGCTAGAATTTTTCTTGATTTTTTGAAAAAATAGATTTTCCTGAAAATTCCAGCATGGATCCTTGTACGTGTGTTGAATGACAATCTTTGGTAATAACCTTAAGATTCGTGTCATTAGTCGAGTAATTAGCATATTAATATGATTAATTATGATTAATATTAAATATGTGGTTAAGCGCTCAGTTTTACGAAATGCAGTCTTTTGACTCGATATCCTTAATCACCGTATAGAATACCACATATATCATGAGTTTCATTAAGATCTGAAGAACTTGAAAATCTGAGCAAAATATTACCCTACGATTTTTCTTGATTTTTTTTGAAAAAATAGATTTTCCTGAAAATTTCAGCATTGATCCTTGTACGTGTGTTGAATGACAATCTTTGGTTATAACCTTAAGATTCGTGTAATTAGTCGAGTAATTAGTATATTAATATAATTAATTATAATTAATATTAAATATGTGGTTAAGCGCTGAATTTTACGAAATGCAGTCTTTTGACTCGATATCTTTAATCACCATATAGAATACCACTTATACCCTGAGTTTCATTAAAATCTGAAGAACTTGAAAATCTGAGCAAAATATTACCCAAGGCTATATAGCCTATGATTTTTTTTGATTTTTTGAAAATAGATTTTCCTGAAAATTTCAGTAGAGAACCTTGTACGTGTGTTGAATGACAATCTTTGGTTTTAACCTTAAGATTCGTGTAATTACTCGAGGAATTAGCATATTGATATAATTAGCTAGAGATAATGTTAAATATGTGGTAAAGCCCTCAATTTTACGAAATGCAGTCTTTTGACTCGATATCCTTAATCACCATATAGAACACCACATATACCCTGAGTTTCATTAAAATCTGAAGAACTTGAAAATCTGAGCAAAATATTAGCCAAATATTAACCATCAGTCTTTTGACTCGATATCCTAAATCACCACATAGAACACCACATATACCAAGAGTTTCATTAAAATCTGAAGAACTTGAAAATCTGAGGAAAATATTACCTATTACCCCAGGTTATAGGCTAGAATTTTTCTTGATTTTTTGAAAAAATAGATTTTCCTGCAAATTTCAGCATAGATCCTTGTACGTGTGTTGAATGACAATCTTTGGTTATAACCTTAAGATTCGTGTAATTAGTCGAGTAATTAGCATATTGATATAATCATTTATAATTAATATTAAATATGTGGTTAAGCGCTCAATTTTACGAAATGCATTCTTTTGACTCGATATCCTTAATCACCATATAGAATACCACATATACCCTGAATTTCAATAAAATCTGAAGAACTTGAAAATCTGAACAAAATATTACCCAAGGCCTAGGATTTTTTTTGATTTTTTTGAAAAAATAGATTTTACTGAAAATTTCAGCATAGATCCTTGTACGTGTATTGAAT
Organism: Panulirus ornatus; assembly: GCF_036320965.1. Lineage (NCBI taxonomy): Eukaryota > Metazoa > Arthropoda > Malacostraca > Decapoda > Palinuridae > Panulirus > Panulirus ornatus. The sequence continues at coordinate 36,409,892 of NC_092225.1, forward strand.
GACAATCTTTGGTTATAACCTTAAGATTCGTGTAATTAGTCGAGTACTTAGCATATTAATATAATTAATTATAATTAATATTAAATATGTGGTTAAGCGCTCAATTTAACGAAATGCAGTCTTTTGACTCGATATCCTTAATCACCATATAGAATACCACATATACCCTGAGTTTCATTAAAATCTGTAGAACCTGAAAATCTGAGCAAAATATTACCCTAGGCTATAGTCTAGAATTTTTCTTGATTTTTTTGAAAAAATAGATTTTCCTGAAAATTTTAGCATAGATCATTGTACGTGTGTTGAATGACAATCTTTGGTTATAACCTTAAGATTCGTGTAATTAGTTGAGTAATTAGCATATTAATATAATTAATTATAATTAATATTAAATATATGATTAAGGGTTCAATTTTACGAAATGCAGTCTTTTGACTCGATATCCTCAATCACCATATAGAATACCATATATACCCTGAGTTTCATTAAAATCTGAAGAACTTGAAAATCTGAGCAAAATATTACCCTAGGCATATTAATAAAATTAATTATAATTAACATTAAATATGTGGTTAAGCGCTCAATTTTACGAAATGCAGTCTTTTGATTCGATATCTTTAATCACCATTTAGAATACTACTTATACCCTGAGTTTCATTAAAATCTGAAGAACTTGAAAATCTGAGCAAAATATTACCCTAGGCTATAGCCTAGGATTTTTCTTGATTTTTTTGAAAAAATAGATTTTCCTGAAAATTTCAGCATAGATCCTTGTACATGTGTTGACTGACAATCTTTGGTTATAAACTTAAGATTCGTGTAATTATTCGAGTAATTAGCATTTTAATATGATTATAGATAATATTAAATATGTGGTTAAGGGCTCAGTTTTACGAAATGCAGTCTTTTGAGTCGATATCCTTGATCACCACATAGAATACCAAATATACCCTGAGTTTCATTAAAATCTGAAGAACTTGAAAATCTGAGCAAAATATTCTTGATTTTTTTGGAAAAATAGATTTTCCTGGAAATTTCAGCATAGATCCTTGTACGTGTGTTGAATGACAATCTTTGGTTATAACCTTAAGATTCGTGTAATTATTCGAGTAATTAGCATATTAATATAATTAATATAGGATTTTTCTAGATTTTTTTGAAAAAATAGATTTTCCTGAAAATTTCAGCATAGATCATTGTACGTGTGTTGAATGACAATCTTTGGTTATAACCTTAAGATTCGTGTAATTAGTTGAGTAATTAGCATATTAATATAATTAATTATAATTAATATTAAATATGTGATTAAGCGCTCAATTTTACGAAATGCAGTCTTTTGACTCGATATCCTCAATAACCATATAGAATACTACATACACCATGAGTTTCATTAAAATCTGAAGAACCTGAAAATCTGAGCAGAATATTACCCTAGGCATATTAATATAATTAATTATAACTAATATTAAATATGTGGTTAAGCGCTCATTTTCACGAAATGCAGTCTTTTGACTCAATATCTTTAATCACCATTAAGAATACCACTTATACCCTGAGTTTCATTAAAATCTGAATAACTTGAAAATCTGAGGAAAATATTACCCTAGGATTTTTCTTGATTTTTAAAAAAAAAAAAATAGATTTTCCTGAAAATTTCAGCATAGATCCTTGTACATGTGTTGACTGACAATCTTTGGTTATAACCTTAAGATTCGTGTAATTAGTCGAGTAATTAGCATATTAATATGATTAATTATAATTAATATTAAATATGTGGTTAAGGGCTCAGTTTTACGAAATGCAGTCTTTTGACTCGATAGCCTTAATCACCATATAGAATACCACATATACCCTGAGTTTCATTAAAATCTGAAGAACGTGAAAATCTGAGCAAAATACTATTCTAGGATTTTCCTTGATTTTTTTGAAAAAATAGATTTTCCTGAAAATTTCAGCATAGATCTTTGTACGTATGTTGAATGACAATCTTTGGTAATAACCTTAAGATTCGTATAATTAGTCGAGGAATTAGCATATTAATATAATTAATTATAACTAATATTAAATATGTGGTTAAGCGCTCAATTTTACGAAATGCAGTCTTTTCACTCGATATCCTTGATCACCATATAGAATACCACATATACCCTGAGTTTCATTAAAATCTGAAGAACTTGAAAATCTGAGCAAAATATTACCCTAGGATTTTTCTTGATTTTTTTGGAAAAATAGATTTTCCTGAAAATTTCAACATAGATCCTTGTACGCGTGTTGAATGACAATCTTTGGTTAAAACCATAAGATTCATGTAATTATTCGAGTAATTAGCATATTAATATAATTAATATAGGATTTTTCTAGATTTTTTTGAAAAAATAGATTTTCCTGAAAATTTCAGCATAGATCATTGTACGTGTGTTGAATGACAATCTTTGGTTATAACCTAAAGATTCGTGTAATTAGTTGAGTAATTAGCATATTAATATAATTAATTATAATTAATATTAAATATATTATCAAGCGCTCAATTTTACGAAATGCAGTCTTTTGACTCGATATCCTTAATCACCATATAGAATACCACATATACCCTGAGTTTCATTAAAATCTGAAGAACTTGAAAATCTGAGCAAAATATTACCCTAGGCTATAGACTAGAATTTTTCTTGATTTTTTTGAAAAAATAGATTTTCCTAAAATTTCACCAGAGATCCTTGTACGAGTGTTAAATGACAATCTTTGGTTATAACCTTAAGATTCGTGTAATTATTCGAGTAAAAAGCATATTAATATAATTAAAATAGGATTTTTCTTGATTTTTTTGAAAAAATAGATTTTCCCGAAAATTTCAGCATAGATCATTGTAAGTGTGTTGAATGACAATATTTGGTTATAACCTTAAGATTCGTGGAATTAGTCGAGTAATTAGCATATTAATATAATTAATCATAATTAATATAAAATATATGATTAAGCGCTCAATTTTACGAAATGCAGTCTTTTGACTAGATATCCTTAATCACCATATAGAATACCACATATACCCTGAGTTTCATTAAAATCTGAAGAACTTAAAAATCTGAGCAAAATATTTCCCTACGATTTTTCTTGATTTTTTTGAAAAAATAGATTTTCCTGAAAATTTCACCATAGATCCTTGTACGTGTGTTGAATGACAATCTTTGGTTGTAACCTTAAGATTCGTGTAATTAGACGAGTAATTAGCATATAAGTATAATTAATTATAATTAATATTGAATATGTGGTTAAGCGCTCAATTTTACGAAATGCCGTCTTTTGACTCGATATCCTTAATCACCATACAAAATACCACATATACCCTAAGTTTCATTAAAATCTGAAGAACTTGAAAATCTGAGCAAAATATTACCCTAGGCTATAGCCTATGATTTTTTTTTTTGATTTTTTTGAAAAAATAGATTTTCCTGAAAATTTCAGCATAGATCCTTGTACGTGTGTTGAATGACAATCTTTGGTTATAACCTTAAGATTCGTGTAATTAGTCGAGTAATTAGCATATCAATATAATTAATTATAATTTATTTCAAATATGTGGTTAAGCATTCAATCTTACTAAATGCAATCTTTTGACTCGATATCTTTAATCTCCATATAGAATACCACATATACCCTGAGTTTCATTAAAATCTGAAGAACTTGAAAATCTGAGCAAAATATTACCTTAGGCCTAGGATTTTTCTTGATTTTTTTGTAAAAATAGATTTTCCTGAAAATTTCAGCATACATCCTTGTACATGTGTTGAATGAAAATCTTTGGTTATAACCTTAAGATTCGTGTAATTAGTCGAGTAAGTAGCATATTGATATAATTAATTATAATTAATATCAAATATGTGGTTAAGCGCTCAATTTTACGAAATGCAGTCTTCTGACTCGATATCCTTAATCACCATATAGAATACCACATATACCCTGAGTTTCATTAAAATCTGAAGAACTTGAAAATCTGAGCAAAATATTACCCTAGGATTTTTCTTGATATTTTGAAAAAATAGATTTTCCTGAAAATTTCACCTTAGACCCTTGTAAGTGTGTTGAATCACAATCTTTGGTTATAACCTTAAGATTCGTGTAATTAGTCGAGTAATTAGCATATTGATATAATTAGTTATAGATAATATTAAATATGAGGTTAAGCCCTCAATTTTACGAAATGCAGTCTTTTGACTCGATATCCTTAATCACCACATAGAACACCACATATACCATGAGTTTCATTAAAATCTGAAGAACTTGAAAATCTGAGCAAAATATTACCCTAGGATTTTTCTTGATTTTTTTTGGAAAAAATAGATTTTCCTGAAAATTTCAGCATAGATCCTTGTACGTGTGTTGAATGACAATCTTTGGTTATAACCTTAAGATTCGTGTAATTAGTCGAGTAATTAGCATATATATATAATTAATTATAATTAATATTAAATAAATGGTTAAGCGCTCAATTTTACGAAATGCAGTCTTTTGACTCGATATCAATAATCACCATATAGAATACCACTTATATCCTGAGTTTCATTAAAATCTGAAGAACTTGAAAATCTGAGCAAAATATTACACTAGGATTTTTCTTGATTTTTTTTTGAAAAAATAGATTTTCCTGAAATTTTCAGCATAGATCCTTGTACGTGTGTTGAATGACAATCTTTGGTTATAATCTTAAGATTCGTGTAATTAGTCGAGTAATTAGCATATAAATATAATTAATTATAATATTAAAGATATGGTTAAGCGCTCAATTTAACGAAATGCAGTCTTTTGTCTCGATATCTTTAATCACCATACTGAATACCACTTATACCCTGAGTTTCATTAAAATCTGAAGAACTTGAAAATCTGAGCAAAATATTACCCAAGATTTTCCTAAAAATTTCAACATAGATCCTTGTACGTGTGTTGAATGACAATCTTTGGTTATAACCTTAAGATTCGTGTCATTAGACGAGTAATTAGCATATTAATATAATTAATTATAATTAATATTAAAAATGTGGTTAAGCGCTCAGTTTTACGAAATGCAGTCTTTTGACGCGATATCCTTAATCACCATATAGAATACCAAATATATCCTGAGTTTCATTAAAATCTGAAGAACTTGAAAATCTGAGCAAAATATTACCCTAGGATTTTTCTTGATTTTTTTTGAAAAAATAGATTTTCCTGAAAATTTCAGCATAGATCCTTGTACGTGTGTTGAATGACAATCTTTGGTTATAACCTTAAGATTCGTGTAATTAGTCGAGTAATTAGCATATTAATATAATTAATTATAATTTATTTCAAATATTTGGTTAAGCGCTCAATCTTACTAAATGCAGTCTTTTGACTCGATATCCTTAATCACCATTTAGAATACCACATATACCCTGAGTTTCATTAAAATCTGAAGAACTTGAAAATCTGAGCAAAATATTACCTTAGGCCTAGGATTTTTCTTGATTTTTTTGAAAAAATAGATTTTCCTGAAAATTTCAGCATAGATCCTTGTACGTGTGTTGAATGACAATCTTTGGTTATAACCTTAAGATTCGTGTAATTAGTCGAGTAAGTAGCATATTAATATAATTAATCATAATTAATATTAAATATGTGGTTAAGCGCTCAATTTTAGGAAATGTAGTCTTTTGACTCGATATCCTTAATCACCATATAGAATACCACATATACCCTGAGTTTCAATAATAACTGAAGAACTTGAAAATCTGATCAAAATATTATCCAAGGATTTTTCTTGATTTTTTTGAAAAAATAGATTTTCCTGAAAATTTCACCTTAGACCCTTGTACGTGTGTTGTATCACAATCTTTGGTTATAACCTTAAGATTCGTGTAATTAGTCGAGTAATTAGCATATTGATATAATTAGTTATAGATAATATTAAATATGAGGTTAAGCCCTCAATTTTACGAAATGCAGTCTTTTGACTCGATATCCTTAATCACCACATAGAACACCACATATCCCATGAGTTTCATTAAAATCTGAAGAACTTGAAAATCTGAGCAAAATATTACCCCAGGCTATAGCCTAGGATTTTTCTTGATTTTTTGAAAAAATAGATTTTCCTGAAAATTTCAGCATAGATCCTTGTACGTGTGTTGAATGACAATCTTTGGTTATAACCTTAAGATTCGTGTCATTAGTCGAGTAATTAGCATATTAATATGATTAATTATAATTAATAGTAAATATGTGGTTAATCGCTCAGTTTTATGAAATGCAGTCTTTTGACGCGATATCCTTAATCACCATATAGAATACCACATATATCCTGAGTTTCATTAAAATCTGAAGAACTTGAAAATCTGAGAAAAATATTACCCTAGGATTTTTCTTGATTTTTTTGAAAAAATAGATTTTCCTGAAAATTTCAGCATAGATCCTTGTACGTGTGTTGAATGACAATCTTTGGTTATAACCTTAAGATTCGTGTAATTAGTCGAGTAATTAGCATATAAATATAATTAATTATAATATTAAAGATATGGTTAAGCGCTCAATTTTACGAAATGCAGCCTTTTGACTCGATATCTTTAATCAAAATAATGAATACCACTTATACCCTGAGTTTCATTAAAATCTGAAGAACTTGAAAATCTGAGAAAAATATTACCCTAGGATTTTTCTTGGATTTTTTTGAAATAATAGATTTTCCTAAAAACTTAAGCATAGATCCTTGTACGTGGGTTGAATGACAATCTTTGGTTATAACCTTAAGATTCGTGTCATTAGACGAGTAATTAGCATATTAATATAATTAATTATAATTAATATTAAATATGTGGTTAAGCGCTCAGTTTTACGAAATGCAGTCTTTTGACGCGATATCCTTAATCACCATATAGAATACCATATATATCCTGAGTTTCATTAAAATCTGAAGAACTTGAAAATCTGAGCAAAATATTACCCTAGGATTTTTCTTGATTTTTTTGAAAAAATAGATTTTCCTGAAAATTTCAGCATAGATCCTTGTACTTGTGTTGAATGACAATCTTTGGTTATAACCTTAAGATTCGTGTAATTAGCCGAGTAATTAGCATATAAATATAATTAAATATAATTAACATTAAATATATGGTTAAGCACTCAATTTTACGAAATGCAGTCTTTTGACTCGATATCTTTATTCACCATATAGAATACCACTTATACCCTGAGTTTCACTAAAATCTGAAGAACTTGAAAATCTGAGCAAAATATTACCCAAGATTTTTCTTGATATTTTTGAAAAAATAGATATTCCTGAAAATTTCAGCATACATCCTTGTACGTGTGTTGAATGACAATCTTTGGTTATAACCTTAAGATTCGTGTAATTAGTCAAGTAAGTAGCATATTAATATAATAAATTACAATTAATATTAAATATGTGGTTAAGCGATCAATTTTACGAAATGCAGTCTTCTGACTCGATATCCTTAATCACCATATAGAATACCACATATACACTGAGTTTCATTAAAATCTGAAGAACTTGAAAATCTGAGCAAAATATTACCAATATCTTTAATCACCTAGGATTTTTCTTGATTTTTTTGAAAAAATTGATTTTCCTGAAAATTTCAGCATATATCCTTGTACGTGTGCTGAATGGCAATCTTTGGTTATAACCTTAATATTCGTGTAATTAGTCGAGTAATTAGTATATTGAAATAATCATAATTATTAAATATGTGGTTAAGCGCTCAATTTTACGAAATGCAGTCTTTTGACTCGATATCCTTAATCACCATACAGAATACCACATATATCCTGAGTTTCATTAAAATCTGAAGAACTTGAAAATGTGAGCAAAGTATTAACCTAGGCTATAGTCCTAGGATTTTTCTTGATTTTTTTGAAAAAATAGATTTTCCTGAAAATTTCAACATAGATCCTTGTACGTGTGTTGAATGACAATCTTTGGTTAAAACCTAAAGATTCGTGTAATTAGTCGAGTAATTAGTATATTAATATAATTAATTATAATTAATATTAATTATGTGGTTAAGCGCTCAATTTTACGAAATGCAGTCTTTTGACTCGATATCCTTAATCACCATAAAGAATACCACATATACCCTGAGTTTCATTAAAATCTGAAGAACTTGAAAATCTGAGCAAAATATTACCATAGGCTATAGCCTAGGATTTTTCTTTATTTTTTTGAAAAAATAGATTTTCCTGAAAATTTCAGCATAGATCCTTGTACGTGTGTTGAATGACAATCTTTGGTTATAACCTTAAGATTCGTGTAATTAGTCGAGTAAGTAGCATATTAATATAATTAATTATAATTAATATTAAATATGTGGTTAAGCGCTCAATTTTACGAAATGCAGTCTTCTGACTCGATATCCTTAATCACCATATAGAATACCACATATACTTTGAGTTTCATTAAAATCTGAAGAACTTGAAAATCTGAGCAAAATATTACCCTAGGATTTATCTTGATTTTTTTGAAAAAATAGATTTTCCTGAAAATTTCAGCATAGATACTTGTACGTGTGTTGAATGACAATCTTTGGTTATAACCTTAAGATTCGTGTAATCAGTCGAGTAATTAGCATATTAATATAATTAATTATAATTAATATTAATTATGTGGTTAAGCGCTCAATTTTACGAAATGCAGTCTTTTGACTCGATATCTTTAATCACCATATAGAATACCACTTATACCCTGAGTTTCATTTAAATCTGGAGAACTTGAAAATCTTAGCAAAATATTACCCTAGGATTTTTCTTGATTTTTTTGAAAAAATAGATTTTCCTGAAAATTTCAGCATAGATACGTGTACGTGTGTTGAATGACAATCTTTGGTTATAACCTTAAGATTCGTGTAATCAGTCGAGTAATTAGCATATTAATATAATTAATTATAATTAATATTAATTATGTGGTTAAGCGCTCAATTTTACGAAATGCAGTCTTTTGACTCGATATCTTTAATCACCATATAGAATACCACTTATACCCTGAGTTTCATTTAAATCTATTTTTTGAAAAAATAGATTTTCCTGTAAATTTCAGCATATATCCTTGTACATGTGTTGAATGACAATCTTTTGTTATAACCTTAAGATTCGTGTAATTAGTCGAGTAATTAGCATATTAATATGACTAATTATAATTAATATTAAATATGTGGTTAAGGGCTCAGTTTTACGAAATGCAGTCTTTTGACACGATATCCTTAATCACCGTATAGAATACCACATATACCCTGAGTTTCATTAAAATCTGAAGAACGTGAAAATCTGAGCAAAATATTATTCTAGGATTTTTCTGGATTTTTTTGAGAAAATAGATTTTTTTGAAAATTTCACCATAGATCTTTGTACGTATGTTGAATGACAATCTTTGGTTATAACCTTAAGATTCGTGTAATTAGTCGAGTAATTAGCATATTAATATAATTAATTATAATTAATATCAAATATTTGGTTAAGCGCTCAATTTTACGAAATGCAGTCTTTTGACTCGATATCCTTGATCACCATAAAGAATACCACATATACCCTGAGTTTCATTAAAATCTGAAGAACTTGAAAATCTGAGCAAAATATTTCCCTAGGCTATAGACTACGATTTTTCTTGATTTTTTTGAAAAAATAGATTTTCCTGAAGATTTCAGCATAGATCCTTGTACGTGTGTTGAATGACAATCTTTGGTTATAACCTTAAGATTCGTGTAATTATTCGAGTAATTACCATATTAATATAATTAATATAGGATTTTTCTTGATTTTTTTGAAAAAATAGATTTTCCTGAAAATTTCAGCATAGGTCATTGTACGTGTGTTGAACGACAATCTTTGGTTATAACCTTAAGATTCGTGTAATTAGTCGAGTAATTAGCATATTAATATAATTAATTATAATGATTAAATATATGATTAAGCGCTCAATTTTACGAAATGTAGTCTTTTGACCCGATATCCTTAATCACCATACAGAATACCACATATACCCTGAGTTTCATTAAAATCTGAAGAACTTGAAAATCTGAGTAAAATATTACCTTATTCTATAGCCTAGCATTTTTTTTTTTTTTATTTTTTTGAAAAAATAGATTTTCCTGAAAATTTCAGCATAGATCCTTGTACGTGTGTTGAATGGTAATCTTTTGTTACAACCTTAAGATTCGTGTAATTAGTCGAGGAATTAGCATATAAATATAATTAATTATAATTAATATTAAATATATGGTTAAGCCCTCAATTTTACGAGATGCAGTCTTTTGACTCGATATCTTTAATCACCATATAGAATACCACTTATACCCTGAGTTTCATTAAAATCTGAAGAACATGAAAATCTGAGCAAAATATTACCCAAGGAATTTTCTTGATTTTTTGAAAAAAATAGATTTTCCTGAAAATTTCAGCATAGATCTTTGTACGTGTGTTGAATGACAACCTTTGGTTATAACCTTAAGATTCGTGTAATTAGTCGAGTAATTAGCATATTAATATAAATAATTAAAATTCATATTAAATATATGATTAAGCGCTCAATTTTACGAAATGCAGTCTTTTGACTCGATATCCTTAATCACCATATAGAATACCACATATACCCTGAGTTTCATTAAAATCTGAAGAACTTGAAAATCTGAGCAAAATATTACCCTAGGCTATAGACTAGGATTTTTCTTGATTTTTTTGAAAAAATAGATTTTCCTGAAAATTTCACCTTAGACCCTTGTACGTGTATTGAATCACAATCTTTGGTTATAATCTTAAGATTCGTGTAATTAGTCGATTAATTAGCATATTGATATAATTAGTTATAGATAATATTAAATATGAGGTAAGCCCTCAATTTTACGAAATGCAGTCTTTTGACTCGATATGCTTAATCACCACATAGAACACCACATATCCCATGAGTTTCATTAAAATCTGAAGAACTTGAAAATCTGAGCACAATATTACCCCAGGCATAGTATAGCGTAGGATTTTTATTGATTTCTTGAAAAAAATAGATTTTCCTGAAAATTTCAGCATAGATCCTTGTACGTGTGTTGAATGACAATCTTTGGTTATAACCTTAAGATTCGTGTCATTAGTCGAGTAATTAGCATATTAATATGATTAATTATAATTAATATCAAATATGTGGTTAAGCGCTCAGTTTTACGAAATGCAGTCTTTTGACTCGATATCCTTAATCACCATATAGAATATCACATATATCCTGAGTTTCATTAAAATCTGAAGAACTTGAAAATCTGAGCAAAAAAGGATTTTTCTTGATTTTTTGAAAAAATATATGTTCCTGAAAATTTCAGCTAGATCTCTGTACGTGTGTTGAATGACACCATTTGGTTATAAACTTAAGATTCGTGTTAATTAGTCGATAATTAGCATATTAATATAATTAATTATAATTAATATTTTAAACATATGATTAAGCGCTCAATTTTACGAAATGCAGTCTTTTGACTCGATATCCTTAATCACCATATAGAATACCACATATACCCTGAGTTTCATTAAAATCTGAAGAACTTGAAAACCGAGCAAAAAATTACCCTAGGCTATAGCCTAGGATTTTTCTTGATTTTTTTGAAAAATAGATTTTCCTGAAAATTTCACCATAGATCTTGTATGTGTGTTGAAAGACAATCTTTGGTAAACCTTAAGATTCGTGTAATTAGTCGAGTAATTGCAATAAATATAAAAAAATTTTAATTAATATAAATATGTGGTTTAAACGTCAAATTTTTCGAAATGCCCTTTTGGGCTGATATCCTTAAACACCATAAAAATACCAATATCCCAAAATTTATTAAAATCTAAGACTTAAAATCTGAGTAAAATATTTTCCCTAGGCCTAGGATTTTTTTGATTTTTTTTTAAAAAAATAATTTTTCCCGAAAAATTTTAGCATAGATCTTTTAGTGTGTTGAATGACAAACCTTTTTTATAAACCTTAAGATTCGTGTAATTAGTCGGTAATTAATATTAATTAACTAAATTTTAATTAAAATTTTAAAAAATGATTAAACGCCAATTTAAGAAATGCAATCTTTTGTCGATATCTTAATCACAATATAGAATTCCATATCTCTGAGTTTCATTAAAATCTGAAGAACTTGAAAATCTTAGCAAAATATTCCCTAGGTATAGCTAGGAAATTTTTTTGTTTTTTTGAAAAAAAAGATTTTCCTGAAAATTTCACCCTAGATCCTTTTACTGTTTGAATGCAACTTTGGGGATAACCTTAAATTTTTAATTAGTCAGTAATTTGCATAAATATAATTAATTTTAATATTAAATTGGGTTAAGCGCTCAATTTTACGAAATGCA
>NC_092225.1:36422333-36465444 GCF_036320965.1 Panulirus ornatus
TTACCCTGAGTTTCATTAAAATCTGAAGAACTTGAAAATCTGAGCAAAATATTACCCAAGGCTAGGATTTTTCTTGATTTTTTTGAAAAAATAGATTTTCCTGAAAATTTCAGCATAGATCCTTGTACGTGTGTTGAATGACAATCTTTGGTTATAACCTTAAGATTCGTGTAATTAGTCGAGTAAGTAGCATATCAATATAATTAATTATAATTAATATTAAATATGTGGTTAAGCGCTCAATTTTACGAAATGCAGTCTACTGACTCGATATCCTTAATCACCATATAGAATACCACATATACCCTGATTTTCATTAAAATCTGAAGAACTAGAAAATCTGAGCAAAATATTACCCATATCTTTAATCACCTAGGATTTTTTTTTATTTTTTTGAAAAAATTGATTTTTCTGAAAATTTCAGCATAGATCCTTGTACGTGTGCTGAATGACAATCTTTGGTTATAACCTTAACATTCGTGTAATTAGTCGAGTAATTAGTATATTGAAATAATTAATCATAATTATTAAATATGTTAAGCGCTCAATTTTACGAAAAGCAGTCTTTTGACTCGATATCCTTAATCACCATATAGAATACCACATATATCCTGAGTTTCATTAAAATCTGAAGAACTTGAAAATGTGAGCAAAGTATTACCCTAGGATTTTTTTTGATTTTTTGAAAAAATAGATTTTCCTGAAAATTTCAGCATAGATCCTTGTACGTGTGTTGAATGACAATCTTTGGTTATAACCTTAAGATTCGTGTAATTAGTCGAGTAATTAGCATATTAATATGATTAATTATAATTTATATTAAATATGTGGTTAAGGGCTCAGTTTTACGAAATGCAGTCTTTTGACTCGATATCTTTAATCACCATATAGAATACCACATATACCCTGAGGTTAATTAAAATCTGAAGAACGTGAAAATCTGAGCAAAATATTATTCTAGGATTTTTCTTGATTTTTTTGAAAAAATAGATTTTCCTGAAAATTTCAGCATAGATCTTTGTACGTATGTTGAATGACAATCTTTGGTTATAACCATAAGATTCGTGTAATTAGTCGAGTAATTAGCATATTAGTATAATTAATTATAATTAATATTAAATATGTGGTTAAGCGCTCAATTTTACGAAATGCAGTCTTTTGACTCGATATCGTTGATCAACATATAGAATACCACATATACCCTGAGTTTCATTAAAATCTGAAGAACTTGAAAATCTCAGCAAAATATTACCCTAGGCTATAGCCTAGGATTTTTCTTGATATTTTTGAAAAAAGAGATTTTCCTGAAAATTTCAGCATAGATCCTTGTACGTGTGTTGAATGACAATCTATGGTTATAACCTTAAGATTCGTGTAATTAGTCGAGTAGTTAGCATATTAATATGATTAATTATAATTAATATTAAATATGTGGTTATGGGCTCAGTTTTACGAAATGCAGTCTTTTGACTCGATATCCTTAAACACCATATAGAATACCATATATACCCTGAGTTTCATTAAAATCTGAAGAATATGAAAATCTGAGCAAAATATTACTGTAGGATTTCTCTTGATTTTTTTTGAAAAAATAGATTTTCCTGAAAATTTGAGCATAGATCTTTGTACATGTGTTGAATGACAATCTTTGGTTATAACCTTAAGATTCGTGTAATTAGTCGAGTAATTAGCATATTAATATAATTAATTATAATTAATATTAAATATGTGGTTAAGCGCTCAATTTTACGAAATGCAGTCTTTTGACTCGATATCTTTAATCACCATATAGGATACCACTTATACCCTGAGTTTCATTAAAATCTGAAGAACTTGAAAATCTGAGCAAAATATTACCCTAGGCTATAGCCTAGGATTTTCTTGATATTTTTGAAAAAATAGATTTTCCTGAAAATTTCAGCATAGATCCTTGTACATGTGTTGAATGACAATCTTTCGTTATAACCTTAAGATTCGTGTAATTAGTCGAGTAATTAGCATATTAATATGATTAATTATAATTTATATTAAATATGTGGTTAAGGGCTCAGTTTTACGAAATGCAGTCTTTTGACTCGATATCTTTAATCACCATATAGAATACCACATATACCCTGAGGTTCATTAAAATCTGAAGAACTTGAAAATCTGAGCAAAATATTATTCTAGGATTTTTCTTGATTTTTTTGAAAAAATAGATTTTCCTGAAAATTTCAGCATAGATCTTGTACGTGTGTTGAATGACAATCTTTGGTTATAACCTTAAGATTCGTGTAATTAGTCGAGTAATTAGCATATTAATATAATTAATTATAATAATATTAAATATGTGGTTAAGCGCTCAATTTTACGAAATGCAGTCTTTTGACTCGATATCCTTAATCACCATATAGAATACCACATATACCCTGAGTTTCATTAAAATCTGAAGAACTTGAAAATCTGAGCAAAATATTACACAAGGCTATAGCATAGGATTTTTCTTGATTTTTTTGAAAAAATAGATTTTCCTGAAAATTTCAGCATAGATCCTTGTACGTGTGTTGAATGACAATCTTTGGTTATAACCTTAAGATTCGTGTCATTAGTCGAGTAATTAGCATATTAATATGATTAATTATAATTAATATTAAATATGTGGTTAAGCGCTCAGTTTTACGAAATGCAGTCTTTTGACTCGATATCCTTAATCACCATATAGAAAACCACATATACCCTGAGTTTCATTAAAATCTGAAGAACTTGAAAATCTGAGCAAAATATTACCCAAGGCTATAGCCTAGGATTTTTCTTGATTTTTTTGAAAAAATAGATTTTCCTGAAAATTTCAGCATAGATCCTTGTACGTGTGTTGAATGACAATCTTTGGTTATAACCTTAAGATTCGTGTAATTAGTCGAGTAATTAGCATATTAATATAATTAATTATAATTAATATTAAATATGTGGTTAAGCGCTCAATTTTACGAAATGCAGTCTTTTGACTCGATATCCTTAATCACCATATAGAATACCACATATACCCTGAGTTTCATTAAAATCTGAAGAACTTGAAAATCTGAGCAAAATATTACCCTAGGATTTTTCTTGATTTTTTTGAAAAAATAGATTTTCCTGAAAATTTCAGCATAGATCCTTGTACGTGTGTTGAATGACAATCTTTGGTTATAACCTTAAGATTCGTGTAATTAGTCGAGTAATTAGCATATAAATATAATTAATTATAATTAATATTAAATATATGGTTAAGCACTCAATTTTACGAAATGCAGTCTTTTGACTCGATATCTTAATCACCATATAGAATACCACATATACCCTGAGTTTCATTAAAATCTGAAGAACTTGAAAATCTGAGCAAAATATTACCCAAGGCTATAGCCTAGGATTTTTCTTGATTTTTTTGAAAAAATAGATTTTCCTGAAAATTTCAGCATAGATCCTTGTACGTGTGTTGAATGACAATCTTTGGTTATAACCTTAAGATTCGTGTAATTAGTCGAGTAATTAGCATATTGAATATAATTATTATAATTAATATTAAATATGTGGTTAAGCGCTCAATTTTACGAAATGCAGTCTTTTGACTCGATATCCTTAATCACCATATAGAATACCACATATACCCTGAGTTTCATTAAAATCTGAAGAACTTGAAAATCTGAGCAAAATATTACCCTAGGCTATGCCTAGGATTTTTCTTGATTTTTTTGAAAAAATAGATTTTCCTGAAAATTTCAGCATAGATCCTTGTACGTGTGTTGAATGACAATCTTTGGTTATAACCTTAAGATTCGTGTAATTAGTCGAGTAATTAGCATATTAATATAATTAATTATAATTAATATTAAATATGTGGTTAAGCGCTCAATTTTACGAAATGCAGTCTTTTGACTCGATATCCTTAATCACCATATAGAATACCACATATACCCTGAGTTTCATTAAAATCTGAAGAACTTGAAAATCTGAGCAAA
Source organism: Panulirus ornatus (assembly GCF_036320965.1). Lineage (NCBI taxonomy): Eukaryota > Metazoa > Arthropoda > Malacostraca > Decapoda > Palinuridae > Panulirus > Panulirus ornatus. Next base: position 36,426,311 of record NC_092225.1, read on the forward strand.
ATATTACCTTAGGCTATAGCCTAGGATTTTTCTTGATTTTTTTGAAAAAATAGATTTTCCTGAAAATTTCAGCATAGATCCTTGTACGTGTGTTGAATGACAATCTTTGGTTATAACCTTAAGATTCGTGTAATTAGTCGAGTAATTAGCATATTAATATAATTAATTATAATTAATATTAAATATGTGGTTAAGCGCTCAATTTTACGAAATGCAGTCTTTTGACTCGATATCCTTAATCACCATATAGAATACCACATATACCCTGAGTTTCATTAAAATCTGAAGAACTTGAAAATCTGAGCAAAATATTACCCAAGGCTATAGCCTAGGATTTTTCTTGATTTTTTTGAAAAAATAGATTTTCCTGAAAATTTCAGCATAGATCCTTGTACGTGTGTTGAATGACAATCTTTGGTTATAACCTTAAGATTCGTGTAATTAGTCGAGTAATTAGCATATTAATATAATTAATTATAATTAATATTAAATATGTGGTTAAGCGCTCAATTTTACGAAATGCAGTCTTTTGACTCGATATCCTTAATCACCATATAGAATACCACATATACCCTGAGTTTCATTAAAATCTGAAGAACTTGAAAATCTGAGCAAAATATTACCCAAGGCTATAGCCTAGGATTTTTCTTGATTTTTTTGAAAAAATAGATTTTCCTGAAAATTTCAGCATAGATCCTTGTACGTGTGTTGAATGACAATCTTTGGTTATAACCTTAAGATTCGTGTAATTAGTCGAGTAATTAGCATATTAATATAATTAATTATAATTAATATTAAATATGTGGTTAAGCGCTCAATTTTACGAAATGCAGTCTTTTGACTCGATATCCTTAATCACCATATAGAATACCACATATACCCTGAGTTTCATTAAAATCTGAAGAACTTGAAAATCTGAGCAAAATATTACCCTAGGATTTTTCTTGATTTTTTTGAAAAAATAGATTTTCCTGAAAATTTCAGCATAGATCCTTGTACGTGTGTTGAATGACAATCTTTGGTTATAACCTTAAGATTCGTGTAATTAGTCGAGTAATTAGCATATTAATATAATTAATTATAATTAATATTAAATATGTGGTTAAGCGCTCAATTTTACGAAATGCAGTCTTTTGACTCGATATCCTTAATCACCATATAGAATACCACATATACCCTGAGTTTCATTAAAATCTGAAGAACTTGAAAATCTGAGCAAAATATTACCCTAGGCTATAGCCTAGGATTTTTCTTGATTTTTTTGAAAAAATAGATTTTCCTGAAAATTTCAGCATAGATCCTTGTACGTGTGTTGAATGACAATCTTTGGTTATAACCTTAAGATTCGTGTAATTAGTCGAGTAATTAGCATATTAATATAATTAATTATAATTAATATTAAATATGTGGTTAAGCGCTCAATTTTACGAAATGCAGTCTTTTGACTCGATATCCTTAATCACCATATAGAATACCACATATATCCTGAGTTTCATTAAAATCTGAAGAACTTGAAAATCTGAGCAAAATATTACCCTAGGATTTTTCTTGATTTTTTTGAAAAAATAGATTTTCCTGAAAATTTCAGCATAGATCCTTGTACGTGTGTTGAATGACAATCTTTGGTTATAACCTTAAGATTCGTGTAATTAGTCGAGTAATTAGCATATTAATATAATTAATTATAATTAATATTAAATATGTGGTTAAGCGCTCAATTTTACGAAATGCAGTCTTTTGACTCGATATCTTAATCACCATATAGAATACCACATATACCCTGAGTTTCATTAAAATCTGAAGAACTTGAAAATCTGAGCAAAATATTACCCTAGGCTATAGCCTAGGATTTTTCTTGATTTTTTTGAAAAAATAGATTTTCCTGAAAATTTCAGCATAGATCCTTGTACGTGTGTTGAATGACAATCTTTGGTTATAACCTTAAGATTCGTGTAATTAGTCGAGTAATTAGCATATTAATATAATTAATTATAATTAATATTAAATATGTGGTTAAGCGCTCAATTTTACGAAATGCAGTCTTTTGACTCGATATCCTTAATCACCATATAGAATACCACATATACCCTAAGTTTCATTAAAATCTGAAGAACTTGAAAATCTGAGCAAAATATTACCCTAGGCTATAGCCTATGATTTTTCTTGATTTTTTGAAAAAATAGATTTTCCTGAAAATTTCAGCATAGATCCTTGTACGTGTGTTGAATGACAATCTTTGGTTATAACCTTAAGATTCGTGTAATTAGTCGAGTAATTAGCATATTAATATAATTAATTATAATTAATATTAAATATGTGGTTAAGCGCTCAATTTACGAAATGCAGTCTTTTGACTCGATATCCTTAATCACCATATAGAATACCACATATACCCTGAGTTTCATTAAAATCTGAAGAACTTGAAAATCTGAGCAAAATATTACCTAGGCTATAGCCTAGGATTTTTCTTGATTTTTTTGAAAAAATAGATTTTCCTGAAAATTTCAGCATAGATCCTTGTACGTGTGTTGAATGACAATCTTTGGTTATAACCTTAAGATTCGTGTAATTAGTCGAGTAATTAGCATATTAATATAATTAATTATAATTAATATTAAATATGTGGTTAAGCGCTCAATTTTACGAAATGCAGTCTTTTGACTCGATATCCTTAATCACCATATAGAATACCACATATACCCTGAGTTTCATTAAAATCTGAAGAACTTGAAAATCTGAGCAAAATATTACCCTAGGATTTTTCTTGATTTTTTTGAAAAAATAGATTTTCCTGAAAATTTCAGCATAGATCCTTGTACGTGTGTTGAATCACAATCTTTGGTTATAACCTTAAGATTCGTGTCATTAGTCGAGTAATTAGCATATTAATATGATTAATTATAATTAATATTAAATATGTGGTTAAGCGCTCAATTTTACGAAATGCAGTCTTTTGACTCGATATCCTTAATCACCATATAGAATACCACATATATCCTGAGTTTCATTAAAATCTGAAGAACTTGAAAATCTGAGCAAAATATTACCCTAGGATTTTTCTTGATTTTTTTGAAAAAATAGATTTTCCTGAAAATTTCAGCATAGATCCTTGTACGTGTGTTGAATGACAATCTTTGGTTATAACCTTAAGATTCGTGTCATTAGTCGAGTAATTAGCATATTAATATGATTAATTATAATTAATATTAAATATGTGGTTAAGCGCTCAGTTTTACGAAATGCAGTCTTTTGACTCGATATCCTTAATCACCATATAGAATACCACATATATCCTGAGTTTCATTAAAATCTGAAGAACTGGAAAATCTGAGCAAAATATTACCCTAGGATTTTTCTTGATTTTTTTGAAAAAATAGATTTTCCTGAAAATTTCAGCATACATCCTTGTACGTGTGTTGAATGACAATCTTTGGTTATAACCTTAAGATTCGTGTAATTAGTCGAGTAATTAGCATATAATATAATTAATTATAATTAATATTAAATATATGGTTAAGCACTCAATTTTACGAAATGCAGTCTTTTGACTCGATATCTTTAATCACCATATAGAATACCACTTATACCCTGAGTTTCATTAAAATCTGAAGAACTTGAAAATCTGAGCAAAATATTACCCAAGGCTATAGCCTAGGATTTTTCTTGATTTTTTTGAAAAAATTGATTTTCCTGAAAATTTCAGCATAGATCCTTGTACGTGTGCTGAATGACAATCTTTGGTTATAACCTTAACATTCGTGTAATTAGTCGAGTAATTAGTATATTGAAATAATTAATCATAATTATTAAATATGTGGTTAAGCGCTCAATTTTACGAAATGCCGTCTTTTGACTCGATATCCTTAATCACCATATAGAATACCACATATACCCTGAGTTTCATTAAAATCTGAAGAACTTGAAAATCTGAGCAAAATATTACCCTAGGCTATAGCCTAGGATTTTTCTTGATTTTTTTGAAAAAATAGATTTTCCTGAAAATTTCAGCATAGATCCTTGTACGTGTGTTGAATGACAATCTTTGGTTATAACCTTAAGATTCGTGTAATTAGTCGAGTAATTAGCATATTAATATATTAATTATAATTAATATTAAATATGTGGTTAAGCGCTCAATTTTACGAAATGCAGTCTTTTGACTCGATATCCTTAATCACCATATAGAATACCACATATACCCTGAGTTTCATTAAAATCTGAAGAACTTGAAAATCTGAGCAAAATATTACCTAGGCTATAGCCTAGGATTTTTCTTGATTTTTTTGAAAAAATAGATTTTCCTGAAAATTTCAGCATAGATCCTTGTACGTGTGTTGAATGACAATCTTTGGTTATAACCTTAAGATTCGTGTAATTAGTCGAGTAATTAGCATATTAATATAATTAATTATAATTAATATTAAATATATGGTTAAGCGCTCAATTTTACGAAATGCAGTCTTTTGACTCGATATCCTTAATCACCATATAGAATACCACATATACCCTGAGTTTCATTAAAATCTGAAGAACTTGAAAATCTGAGCAAAATATTACCCTAGGATTTTTCTTGATTTTTTTGAAAAAATAGATTTTCCTGAAAATTTCAGCATAGATCCTTGTACGTGTGTTGAATGACAATCTTTGGTTATAACCTTAAGATTCGTGTAATTAGTCGAGTAATTAGCATATAAATATAATTAATTATAATTAATATTAAATATTTGGTTAAGCACTCAATTTTACGAAATGCAGTCTTTTGACTCGATATCTTTAATCACCATATAGAATACCACTTATACCCTGAGTTTCATTAAAATCTGAAGAACTTGAAAATCTGAGCAAAATATTACCCAAGGCTATAGCCTAGGATTTTTCTTGATTTTTTTGAAAAAATAGATTTTCCTGAAAATTTCACCTTAGACCCTTGTACGTGTGTTGAATCACAATCTTTGGTTATAACCTTAAGATTCGTGTAATTAGTCGAGTAATTAGCATATTGATATAATTAGTTATACATAATATTAAATATGAGGTTAAGCCCTCAATTTTACGAAATGCAGTCTTTTGACTCGATATCCTTAATCACCACATAGAATACCACATATACCCTGAGTTTCATTAAAATCTGAAGAACTTGAAAATCTGAGCAAAATATTACCCTAGGATTTTTCTTGATTTTTTTGAAAAAATAGATTTTCCTGAAAATTTCAGCATAGATCCTTGTACGTGTGTTGAATGACAATCTTTGGTTATAACCTTAAGATTCGTGTCATTAGTCGAGTAATTAGCATATTAATATAATTAATTATAATTAATATTAAATATGTGGTTAAGCGCTCAATTTTACGAAATGCAGTCTTTTGACTCGATATCCTTAATCACCATATAGAATACCACATATATCCTGAGTTTCATTAAAATCTGAAGAACTTGAAAATCTGAGCAAAATATTACCCTAGGATTTTTCTTGATTTTTTTGAAAAAATAGATTTTCCTGAAAATTTCAGCATAGATCCTTGTACGTGTGTTGAATGACAATCTTTGGTTATAACCTTAAGATTCGTGTCATTAGTCGAGTAATTAGCATATTAATATGATTAATTATAATTAATATTAAATATGTGGTTAAGGGCTCAGTTTTACGAAATGCAGTCTTTTGACTCGATATCCTTAATCACCATATAGAATACCACATATATCCTGAGTTTCATTAAAATCTGAAGAACTTGAAAATCTGAGCAAAATATTACCCTAGGATTTTTCTTGATTTTTTTGAAAAAATAGATTTTCCTGAAAATTTCAGCATACATCCTTGTACGTGTGTTGAATGACAATCTTTGGTTATAACCTTAAGATTCGTGTAATTAGTCGAGTAATTAGCATATAAATATAATTAATTATAATTAATATTAAATATATGGTTAAGCACTCAATTTTACGAAATGCAGTCTTTTGACTCGATATCTTTAATCACCATATAGAATACCACTTATACCCTGAGTTTCATTAAAATCTGAAGAACTTGAAAATCTGAGCAAAATATTACCCAAGGCTATAGCCTAGGATTTTTCTTGATTTTTTTGAAAAAATTGATTTTCCTGAAAATTTCAGCATAGATCCTTGTACGTGTGTTGAATGACAATCTTTGGTTATAACCTTAAGATTCGTGTAATTAGTCGAGTAATTAGTATATTAAATAATTAATTATAATTAATTAAATATGTGGTTAAGCGCTCAATTTTACGAAATGCAGTCTTTTGACTCGATATCCTTAATCACCATATAGAATACCACATATACCCTGAGTTTCATTAAAATCTGAAGAACTTGAAAATCTGAGCAAAATATTACCCTAGGCTATAGCCTATGATTTTTTTGATTTTTTGGAAAAAATAGATTTTCCTGAAAATTTCAGCATAGATCCTTGTACGTGTGTTGAATGACAATCTTTGGTTATAACCTTAAGATTCGTGTAATTAGTCGAGTAATTAGCATATTAATATAATTAATTATAATTAATATTAAATATATGGTTAAGCGCTCAATTTTACGAAATGCAGTCTTTTGACTCGATATCCTTAATCACCATATAGAATACCACATATACCCTGAGTTTCATTAAAATCTGAAGAACTTGAAAATCTGAGCAAAATATTACCTTAGGCTATAGCGTAGGATTTTTCTTGATTTTTTTGAAAAAATAGATTTTCCTGAAAATTTCAGCATAGATCCTTGTACGTGTGTTGAATGACAATCTTTGGTTATAACCTTAAGATTCGTGTCATTAGTCGAGTAATTAGCATATAATATAATTAATTATAATTAATATTAAATATGTGGTTAAGCGCTCAATTTTACGAAATGCAGTCTTTTGACTCGATATCCTTAATCACCATATAGAATACCACATATACCCTGAGTTTCATTAAAATCTGAAGAACTTGAAAATCTGAGCAAAATATTACCCTAGGATTTTTCTTGATTTTTTTGAAAAAATAGATTTTCCTGAAAATTTCAGCATAGATCCTTGTACGTGTGTTGAATGACAATCTTTGGTTATAACCTTAAGATTCGTGTAATTAGTCGAGTAAGTAGCATATTAATATAATTAATTATAATTAATATTAAATATGTGCTTAAGCGCTCAGTTTTACGAAATGCAGTCTTCTGACTCGATATCCTTAATCACCATATAGAATACCACATATACCCTGAGTTTCATTAAAATCTGAAGAACTTAAAAATCTGAGCAAAATATTACCCAAGGCTATAGCCTAGGATTTTTCTTGATTTTTTTGAAAACATAGATTTTCCTGAAAATTTCACCTTAGACCCTTGTACGTGTGTTGAATCACAATCTTTGGTTATAACCTTAAGATTCGTGTACTTAGTCGAGTAATTAGCATATTGATATAATTAGTTATAGATAATATTAAATATGAGGTTAAATTATATGGTAGGGTATTGATTGAGAGGGTGAAGGCATGTACAGAGCATCAGATTGGGGAAGAGCAGTGTGGTTTCAGAAGTGGTAGAGGATGTGTGGATCAGGTGTTTGCTTTGAAGAATGTATGTGAGAAATACTTAGAAAAGCAAATGGATTTATATGTAGCATTTATGGATCTGGAGAAGGCATATGATAGAGTTGATAGAGATGCTCTGTGGAAGGTATTAAGAATATATGGTGTGGGAGGCAAGTTGTTGGAAGCAGTGAAAAGTTTTTATCGAGGATGTAAGGCATGTGTACGTGTAGGAAGAGAGGAAAGTGATTGGTTCTCAGTGAATGTAGGTTTGCGGCAGGGGTGTGTGATGTCTCCATGGTTGTTTAATTTGTTTATGGATGGGGTTGTTAGGGAGGTAAATGCAAGAGTTTTGGAAAGAGGGGCAAGTATGAAGTCTGTTGGGGATGAGAGAGCTTGGGAAGTGAGTCAGTTGTTGTTCGCTGATGATACAGCGCTGGTGGCTGATTCATGTGAGAAACTGCAGAAGCTGGTGACTGAGTTTGGTAAAGTGTGTGGAAGAAGAAAGTTAAGAGTAAATGTGAATAAGAGCAAGGTTATTAGGTGCAGTAGGGTTGAGGGTCAAGTCAATTGGGAGGTGAGTTTGAATGGAGAAAAAGTGGAGGAAGTGAAGTGTTTTAGATATCTGGGAGTGGATCTGGCAGCGTATGGAACCATGGAAGCGGAAGTGGACCATAGGGTGGGGGAGGGGGCGAAAATTCTGGGGCCTTGAAGAATGTGTGGAAGTCGAGAACATTATCTCGGAAAGCAAAAATGGGTATGCTTGAAGGAATAGTGGTTCCAACAATGTTGTATGGTTGCGAGGCGTGGGCTATGGATAGAGTTGTGCGCAGGAGGATGGATGTGCTGGAAATGAGATGTCTGAGGACAATGTGTGGTGTGAGGTGGTTTGATCGAGTAAGTAACGTAAGGGTAAGAGAGATGTGTGGAAATAAAAAGAGCGTGGTTGAGAGAGCAGAAGAGGGTGTTTTGAAATGGTTTGGGCACATGGAGAGAATGAGTGAGGAAAGGTTGACTAAGAGGATATATGTGTCGGAGGTGGAGGGAACGAGGAGAAGACGGAGACCAAATTGGAGGTGGAAAGAAGGAGTGAAAAAGATTTTGTGTGATCGGGGCCTGAACATGCAGGAGGGTGAAAGGAGGGCAAGGAAAAGAGTGAATTGGAGCGATGTGGTATACCGGGGTTGACGTGCTGTCAGTGGATTGAATCAAGACATGTGAAGCGTCTGGGGTAAACCAGGGAAAGCTGTGTAGGTATGTATATTTGCGTGTGTGAACGTATGTATATACATATGTATGGGGGGGGGTTGGGCCATTTCTTTCGTCTGTTTCCTTGCGCTACCTCGCAAACGCGGGAGACAGCGACAAAGTATAAAAAAAAAAAAAATGAGGTTAAGCCCTCAATTTTACGAAATGCAGTCTTTTGACTCGATATCCATAATCACCACATAGAACACCACATATACCATGAGTTTCATTAAGATCTGAAGAACTTGAAAATCTGAGCAAAATATTACCCCAGGCTATAATCTAGGATTTTCTTGATTTTTTGCAAAAATAGATTTTCCTGAAAATTTCACCATAGATCCTTGTACGTGTGTTGAATGACAATCTTTGGTTATAACCTTAAGATTCGTGTCATTAGTCGAGTAATTAGCATATTAATATAATTAATTATAATTAATATTAAATATGTGGTTAAGCGCTCAGTTTTACGAAATGCAGTCTTTTGACTCGATATCCTTAATCACCATATAGAATACCACATATACCCTGAGTTTCATTAAAATCTGAAGAACTTGAAAATCTGAGCAAAATATTACCCTAGGATTTTTCTTGATTTTTTTTGAAAAAATAGATTTTCCTGAAAATTTCAGCATAGATCCTTGTACGTGTGTTGAATGACAATCTTTGGTTATAACCTTAAGATTCGTGTAATTAGTCGAGTAATTAGCATATAAATATAATTAATTATAATTAATATTAAATATATGGTTAAGCGCTCAGTTTTACGAAATGCAGTCTTTTGACTCGATATCTTATATCACCATATAGAATACCACTTATACCCTGAGTTTCATTAAAATCTGAAGAACTTGAAAATCTGAGCAAAATATTACCCTAGGATTTTTCTTGATTTTTTTGAAAAATAGATTTTCCTGAAAATTTCAGCATAGATCCTTGTACGTGTGTTGAATGACAACCTTTGGTTATAACATTAAGATTCGTGTCATTAGTCGAGTAATTAGCATATTAATATAATTAATTATAATTAATATTAAATATGTGGTTAAGCGCTCAGTTTTACGAAATGCAGTCTTTTGACTCGATATCCTTAATCACCATATAGAATACCACATATATCCTGAGTTTCATTAAAATCTGAAGAACTTGAAAATCTGAGCAAAATATTACCGTAGGATTTTTCTTGATTTTTTTGAAAAAATAGATTTTCCTGAAAATTTCAGCATAGATCCTTGTACGTGTGTTGAATGACAATCTTTGGTTATAACCTTAAGATTCGTGTAATTAGTCGAGTAATTAGCATATTAATATAATTAATTATAATTAATATTAAATATGTGGTTAAGCGCTCAATTTTACGAAATGCAGTCTTTTGACTCGATATCCTTAATCACCATATAGAATACCACATATACCCTGAGTTTCATTAAAATCTGAAGAACTTGAAAATCTGAGCAAAATATTACCCTAGGCTATAGCCTATGATTTTTCTTGATTTTTTTGAAAAAATAGATTTTCCTGAAAATTTCACCATAGATCCTTGTACGTGTGTTGAATGACAATCTTTGGTTATAACCTTAAGATTCGTGTAATTAGTCGAGTAATTAGCATATTAATATAATTAATTATAATTATTTTAAATATGTGGTTAAGCGCTCAATCTTACTAAATGCAGTCTTTTGACTCGATATCCTTAATCACCATATAGAATACCACATATACCCTGAGTTTCATTAAAATCTGAAGAACTTGAAAATCTGAGCAAAATATTACCTTAGGCTATAGCCTAGGATTTTTCTTGATTTTTTTGAAAAAATAGATTTTCCTGAAAATTTCAGCATAGATCCTTGTACGTGTGTTGAATGACAATCTTTGGTTATAACCTTAAGATTCGTGTAATTAGTCGAGTAATTAGCATATTAATATAATTAATTATAATTAATATTAAATATGTGGTTAAGCGCTCAATTTTACGAAATGCAGTCTTTTGACTCGATATCCTTAATCACCATATAGAATACCACATATACCCTGAGTTTCATTAAAATCTGAAGAACTTGAAAATCTGAGCAAAATATTACCCTAGGCTATAGCCTAGGATTTTTCTTGATTTTTTTGAAAAAATAGATTTTCCTGAAAATTTCAGCATAGATCCTTGTACGTGTGTTGAATGACAATCTTTGGTTATAACCTTAAGATTCGTGTAATTAGTCGAGTAATTAGCATATAATATAATTAATTATAATTAATATTAAATATGTGGTTAAGCGCTCAATTTTACGAAATGCAGTCTTTTGACTCGATATCCTTAATCACCATATAGAATACCACATATACCCTAAGTTTCATTAAAATCTGAAGAACTTGAAAATCTGAGCAAAATATTACCTTAGGCTATAGCCTAGGATTTTTCTTGATTTTTTTGAAAAAATAGATTTTCCTGAAAATTTCAGCATAGATCCTTGTACGTGTGTTGAATGACAATCTTTGGTTATAACCTTAAGATTCGTGTAATTAGTCGAGTAAGTAGCATATTAATATAATTAATTATAATTAATATTAAATATGTGGTTAAGCGCTCAATTTTACGAAATGCAGTCTTTTGACTCGATATCCTTAATCACCATATAGAATACCACATATACCCTGAGTTTCATTAAAATCTGAAGAACTTGAAAATCTGAGCAAAATATTACCCAAGGCTATAGCCTAGGATTTTTCTTGATTTTTTTGAAAAAATAGATTTTCCTGAAAATTTCAGCATAGATCCTTGTACGTGTGTTGAATGACAATCTTTGGTTATAACCTTAAGATTCGTGTAATTAGTCGAGTAATTAGCATATTATATAATTAATTATAGATTAATATTAAATATGAGGTTAAGCGCTCAATTTTACGAAATGCAGTCTTTTGACTCGATAACCTTAATCACCATATAGAATACCACATATACCCTGAGTTTCATTAAAATCTGAAGAACTTGAAAATCTGAGCAAAATATTACCTTAGGCTATAGCCTAGGATTTTTCTTGATTTTTTTGAAAAAATAGATTTTCCTGAAAATTTCAGCATAGATCCTTGTACGTGTGTTGAATGACAATCTTTGGTTATAACCTTAAGATTCGTGTCATTAGTCGAGTAATTAGCATATTAATATAATTAATTATAATTAATATTAAATATGTGGTTAAGCGCTCAGTTTTACGAAATGCAGTCTTTTGACTCGATATCCTTAATCACCATATAGAATACCACATATATCCTGAGTTTCATTAAAATCTGAAGAACTGGAAAATCTGAGCAAAATATTACCGTAGGATTTTTCTTGATTTTTTTGATAAAATAGATTTTCCTGAAAATTTCAGCATAGATCCTTGTACGTGTGTTGAATGACAATCTTTGGTTATAACCTTAAGATTCGTGTAATTAGTCGAGTAAGTAGCATATTAATATAATTAATTATAATTAATATTAAATATGTTAAGCGCTCAATTTTACGAAATGCAGTCTTCTGACTCAATATCCTTAATCACCATATAGAATACCACATATACCCTGAGTTTCATTAAAATCTGAAGAACTTGAAAATCTGAGCAAAATATTACCCAAGGCTATAGCCTAGGATTTTTCTTGATTTTTTTGAAAAAATAGATTTTCCTGAAAATTTCAGCATAGATCCTTGTACGTGTGTTGAATGACAATCTTTGGTTATAACCTTAAGATTCGTGTAATTAGTCGAGTAATTAGCATATTAAATAATTAATTATAATTAATATTAAATATGTGGTTAAGCGCTCAATTTTACGAAATGCAGTCTTTGACTCGATATCCTTAATCACCATATAGAATACCACATATACCCTGAGTTTCATTAAAATCTGAAGAACTTGAAAATCTGAGCAAAATATTACCCAAGGCTATAGCCTAGGATTTTTCTTGATTTTTTTGAAAAAATAGATTTTCCTGAAAATTTCAGCATAGATCCTTGTACGTGTGTTGAATGACAATCTTTGGTTATAACCTTAAGATTCGTGTAATTAGTCGAGTAATTAGCATATTAATATAATTAATTATAATTATATTAAATATGTGGTTAAGCGCTCAATTTTACGAAATGCAGTCTTTTGACTCGATATCCTTAATCACCATATAGAATACCACATATACCCTGAGTTTCATTAAAATCTGAAGAACTTGAAAATCTGAGCAAAATATTACCCTAGGCTATAGCCTAGGATTTTTCTTGATTTTTTGAAAAAATAGATTTTCCTGAAAATTTCAGCATAGATCCTTTTACGTGTGTTGAATGACAATCTTTGGTTATAACCTTAAGATTCGTGTAATTAGTCGAGTAATTAGCATATTAATAATTAATTATAATTAATATTAAATATGTGGTTAAGCGCTCAATTTTACGAAATGCAGTCTTTTGACTCGATATCCTTAATCACCATATAGAATACCACATATACCCTGAGTTTCATTAAAATCTGAAGAACTTGAAAATCTGAGCAAAATATTACCCTAGGCTATAGCCTAGGATTTTTATTGATTTTTTTGAAAAAATAGATTTTCCTGAAAATTTCAGCATAGATCCTTGTACGTGTGTTGAATGACAATCTTTGGTTATAACCTTAAGATTCGTGTAATTAGTCGAGTAATTAGCATATTAATATAATTAATTATAATTAATATTAAATATGTGGTTAAGCGCTCAATTTTACGAAATGCAGTCTTTTGACTCGATATCCTTAATCACCATATAGAATACCACATATACCCTGAGTTTCATTAAAATCTGAAGAACTTGAAAATCTGAGCAAAATATTACCTAGGCTATAGCCTAGGATTTTTCTTGATTTTTTTGAAAAAATAGATTTTCCTGAAAATTTCAGCATAGATCCTTGTACGTGTGTTGAATGACAATCTTTGGTTATAACCTTAAGATTCGTGTAATTAGTCGAGTAATTAGCATATAATATAATTAATTATAATTAATATTAAATATGTGGTTAAGCGCTCAATTTTACGAAATGCAGTCTTTTGACTCGATATCCTTAATCACCATATAGAATACCACATATACCCTGAGTTTCATTAAAATCTGAAGAACTTGAAAATCTGAGCAAAATATTACCTTAGGCTATAGCCTAGGATTTTTCTTGATTTTTTTGAAAAAATAGATTTTCCTGAAAATTTCAGCATACATCCTTGTACGTGTGTTGAATGACAATCTTTGGTTATAACCTTAAGATTCGTGTAATTAGTCGAGTAATTAGCATATTAATATAATTAATTATAATTAATATTAAATATGTGGTTAAGCGCTCAGTTTTACGAAATGCAGTCTTTTGACTCGATATCCTTAATCACCATATAGAATACCACATATACCCTGAGTTTCATTAAAATCTGAAGAACTTGAAAATCTGAGCAAAATATTACCCTAGGATTTTTCTTGATTTTTTTGAAAAAATAGATTTTCCTGAAAATTTCAGCATAGATCCTTGTACGTGTGTTGAATGACAATCTTTGGTTATAACCTTAAGATTCGTGTAATTAGTCGAGTAATTAGCATATAATATGATTAATTATAATTAATATTAAATATGTGGTTAAGCGCTCAGTTTTACGAAATGCAGTCTTTTGACTCGATATCCTTAATCACCATATAGAATACCACATATACCCTGAGTTTCATTAAAATCTGAAGAACTTGAAAATCTGAGCAAAATATTACTTGATTTTTTGAAAAAATAGATTTTCCTGAAAATTTCAGCATAGATCCTTGTACGTGTGTTGAATGACAATCTTTGGTTATAACCTTAAGATTCGTGTAATTAGTCGAGTAATTAGCATATAATATAATTAATTATAATTAATATTAATATGTGGTTAAGCGCTCAATTTTACGAAATGCAGTCTTTTGACTCGATATCCTTAATCACCATATAGAATACCACATATACCCTGAGTTTCATTAAAATCTGAAGAACTTGAAAATCTGAGCAAAATATTACCCTAGGCTATAGCCTAGGATTTTTCTTGATTTTTTTGAAAAAATAGATTTTCCTGAAAATTTCAGCATAGATCCTTGTACGTGTGTTGAATGACAATCTTTGGTTATAACCTTAAGATTCGTGTAATTAGTCGAGTAATTAGCATATTAATATAATTAATTATAATTTATATTAAATATGTGGTTAAGCGCTCAATTTTACGAAATGCAGTCTTTTGACTCGATATCCTTAATCACCATATAGAATACCACATATACCCTGAGTTTCATTAAAATCTGAAGAACTTGAAAATCTGAGCAAAATATTACCTTAGGCTATAGCCTAGGATTTTTCTTGATTTTTTTGAAAAAATAGATTTTCCTGAAAATTTCAGCATAGATCCTTGTACGTGTGTTGAATGACAATCTTTGGTTATAACCTTAAGATTCGTGTAATTAGTCGAGTAATTAGCATATTAATATAATTAATTATAATTAATATTAAATATGTGGTTAAGCGCTCAATTTTACGAAATGCAGTCTTTTGACTCGATATCCTTAATCACCATATAGAATACCACATATACCCTGAGTTTCATTAAAATCTGAAGAACTTGAAAATCTGAGCAAAATATTACCCAAGGCTATAGCCTAGGATTTTTCTTGATTTTTTTGAAAACATAGATTTTCCTGAAAATTTCACCTTAGACCCTTGTACGTGTGTTGAATCACAATCTTTGGTTATAACCTTAAGATTCGTGTAATTAGTCGAGTAATTAGCATATTGATATAATTAGTTATAGATAATATTAAATATGAGGTTAAATTATATGGTAGGGTATTGATTGAGAGGGTGAAGGCATGTACAGAGCATCAGATTGGGGAAGAGCAGTGTGGTTTCAGAAGTGGTAGAGGATGTGTGGATCAGGTGTTTGCTTTGAAGAATGTATGTGAGAAATACTTAGAAAAGCAAATGGATTTGTATGTAGCATTTATGGATCTGGAGAAGGCATATGATAGAGTTGATAGAGATGCTCTGTGGAAGGTATTAAGAATATATGGTGTGGGAGGCAAGTTGTTGGAAGCAGTGAAAAGTTTTTATCGAGGATGTAAGGCATGTGTACGTGTAGGAAGAGAGGAAAGTGATTGGTTCTCAGTGAATGTAGGTTTGCGGCAGGGGTGTGTGATGTCTCCATGGTTGTTTAATTTGTTTATGGATGGGGTTGTTAGGGAGGTAAATGCAAGAGTTTTGGAAAGAGGGGCAAGTATGAAGTCTGTTGGGGATGAGAGAGCTTGGGAAGTGAGTCAGTTGTTGTTCGCTGATGATACAGCGCTGGTGGCTGATTCATGTGAGAAACTGCAGAAGCTGGTGACTGAGTTTGGTAAAGTGTGTGGAAGAAGAAAGTTAAGAGTAAATGTGAATAAGAGCAAGGTTATTAGGTGCAGTAGGGTTGAGGGTCAAGTCAATTGGGAGGTGAGTTTGAATGGAGAAAAACTGGAGGAAGTGAAGTGTTTTAGATATCTGGGAGTGGATCTGGCAGCGTATGGAACCATGGAAGCGGAAGTGGACCATAGGGTGGGGGAGGGGGCGAAAATTCTGGGAGCCTTGAAGAATGTGTGGAAGTCGAGAACATTATCTCGGAAAGCAAAAATGGGTATGTTTGAAGGAATAGTGGTTCCAACAATGTTGTATGGTTGCGAGGCGTGGGCTATGGATAGAGTTGTGCGCAGGAGGATGGATGTGCTGGAAATGAGATGTCTGAGGACAATGTGTGGTGTGAGGTGGTTTGATCGAGTAAGTAACGTAAGGGTAAGAGAGATGTGTGGAAATAAAAAGAGCGTGGTTGAGAGAGCAGAAGAGGGTGTTTTGAAATGGTTTGGGCACATGGAGAGAATGAGTGAGGAAAGGTTGACTAAGAGGATATATGTGTCGGAGGTGGAGGGAACGAGGAGAAGAGGGAGACCAAATTGGAGGTGGAAAGATGGAGTGAAAAAGATTTTGTGTGATCGGGGCCTGAACATGCAGGAGGGTGAAAGGAGGGCAAGGAATAGAGTGAATTGGAGCGATGTGGTATACCGGGGTTGACGTGCTGTCAGTGGATTGAATCAAGACATGTGAAGCGTCTGGGGTAAACCAGGGAAAGCTGTGTAGGTATGTATATTTGCGTGTGTGAACGTATGTATATACATATGTATGGGGGGGGGGGTTGGGCCATTTCTTTCGTCTGTTTCCTTGCGCTACCTCGCAAACGCGGGAGACAGCGACAAAGTATAAAAAAAAAAAAAATGAGGTTAAGCCCTCAATTTTACGAAATGCAGTCTTTTGACTCGATATCCATAATCACCACATAGAACACCACATATACCATGAGTTTCATTAAGATCTGAAGAACTTGAAAATCTGAGCAAAATATTACCCAGGCTATAGCTAGGATTTTCTTGATTTTTTGAAAAAATAGATTTTCCTGAAAATTTCACCATAGATCCTTGTACGTGTGTTGAATGACAATCTTTGGTTATAACCTTAAGATTCGTGTCATTAGTCGAGTAATTAGCATTTTAATATGATTAATTATAATCAATATTAAATATGTGGTTAAGCGCTCAGTTTTACGAAATGCAGTCTTTTGACTCGATATCCTTAATCACCATATAGAATACCACATATATCCTGAGTTTCATTAAAATCTGAAGAACTTGAAAATCTGAGCAAAATATTACCCTAGGATTTTTCTTGATTTTTTTGAAAAAATAGATTTTCCTGAAAATTTCAGCATAGATCCTTGTACGTGTGTTGAATGACAATCTTTGGTTATAACCTTAAGATTCGTGTAATTAGTCGAGTAATTAGCATATTAATATAATTAATTATAATTAATATTAAATATGTGGTTAAGCGCTCAATTTTACGAAATGCAGTCTTTTGACTCGATATCCTTAATCACCATATAGAATACCACATATACCCTGAGTTTCATTAAAATCTGAAGAACTTGAAAATCTGAGCAAAATATTACCCTAGGATTTTTCTTGATTTTTTTGAAAAAATAGATTTTCCTGAAAATTTCAGCATAGATCCTTGTACGTGTGTTGAATGACAATCTTTGGTTATAACCTTAAGATTCGTGTAATTAGTCGAGTAATTAGCATATTAATATAATTAATTATAATTAATATTAAATATGTGGTTAAGCGCTCAGTTTTACGAAATGCAGTCTTTTGACTCGATATCCTTAATCACCATATAGAATACCACATATATCCTGAGTTTCATTAAAATCTGAAGAACTTGAAAATCTGAGCAAAATATTACCTTAGGATTTTTCTTGATTTTTTTGAAAAAATAGATTTTCCTGAAAATTTCAGCATAGATCCTTGTACGTGTGTTGAATGACAATCTTTGGTTATAACCTTAAGATTCGTGTAATTAGTCGAGTAATTAGCATATTAATATAATTAATTATAATTAATATTAAATATGTGGTTAAGCGCTCAGTTTTACGAAATGCAGTCTTTTGACTCGATATCCTTAATCACCATATAGAATACCACATATACCCTGAGTTTCATTAAAATCTGAAGAACTTGAAAATCTGAGCAAAATATTACCCTAGGCTATAGCCTATGATTTTTTTGATTTTTTGAAAAAATAGATTTTCCTGAAAATTTCAGCATAGATCCTTGTACGTGTGTTGAATGACAATCTTTGGTTATAACCTTAAGATTCGTGTAATTAGTCGAGTAATTAGCATATTAATATAATTAATTATAATTTATTTTAAATATGTGGTTAAGCGCTCAATCTTACTAAATGCAGTCTTTTGACTCGATATCCTTAATCACCATATAGAATACCACATATACCCTGAGTTTCATTAAAATCTGAAGAACTTGAAAATCTGAGCAAAATATTACCTTAGGCTATAGCCTAGGATTTTTCTTGATTTTTTTGAAAAAATAGATTTTCCTGAAAATTTCAGCATAGATCCTTGTACGTGTGTTGAATGACAATCTTTGGTTATAACCTTAAGATTCGTGTAATTAGTCGAGTAATTAGCATATTAATATAATTAATTATAATTAATATTAAATATGTGGTTAAGCGCTCAATTTTACGAAATGCAGTCTTTTGACTCGATATCCTTAATCACCATATAGAATACCACATATACCCTGAGTTTCATTAAAATCTGAAGAACTTGAAAATCTGAGCAAAATATTACCCTAGGCTATAGCCTAGGATTTTTCTTGATTTTTTTGAAAAAATAGATTTTCCTGAAAATTTCAGCATAGATCCTTGTACGTGTGTTGAATGACAATCTTTGGTTATAACCTTAAGATTCGTGTAATTAGTCGAGTAATTAGCATATAAGTATAATTAATTATAATTAATATTGAATATGTGGTTAAGCGCTCAATTTTACGAAATGCAGTCTTTTGACTCGATATCCTTAATCACCATATAGAATACCACATATACCCTGAGTTTCATTAAAATCTGAAGAACTTGAAAATCTGAGCAAAATATTACCTTAGGCTATAGCCTAGGATTTTTCTTGATTTTTTTGAAAAAATAGATTTTCCTGAAAATTTCAGCATAGATCCTTGTACGTGTGTTGAATGACAATCTTTGGTTATAACCTTAAGATTCGTGTAATTAGTCGAGTAAGTAGCATATTAATATAATTAATTATAATTAATATTAAATATGTGGTTAAGCGCTCAATTTTACGAAATGCAGTCTTCTGACTCGATATCCTTAATCACCATATAGAATACCACATATACCCTGAGTTTCATTAAAATCTGAAGAACTTGAAAATCTGAGCAAAATATTACCCAAGGCTATAGCCTAGGATTTTTCTTGATTTTTTTGAAAAAATAGATTTTCCTGAAAATTTCACCTTAGACCCTTGTACCTGTGTTGAATCACAATCTTTGGTTATAACCTTAAGATTCGTGTAATTAGTCGAGTAATTAGCATATTGATATAATTAGTTATAGATAATATTAAATATGAGGTTAAGCCCTCAATTTTACGAAATGCAGTCTTTTGACTCGATATCCTTAATCACCACATAGAACACCACATATACCATGAGTTTCATTAAAATCTGAAGAACTTGAAAATCTGAGCAAAATATTACCCTAGGATTTTTCTTGATTTTTTTGAAAAAATAGATTTTCCTGAAAATTTCAGCATAGATCCTTGTACGTGTGTTGAATGACAATCATTGGTTATAACCTTAAGATTCGTGTCATTAGTCGAGTAATTAGCATATCAATATGATTAATTATAATTAATATTAAATATGTGGTTAAGCGCTCAGTTTTACGAAATGCAGTCTTTTGACTCGATATCCTTAATCACCATATAGAATACCACATATATCCTGAGTTTCATTAAAATCTGAAGAACTGGAAAATCTGAGCAAAATATTACCGTAGGATTTTTCTTGATTTTTTTGATAAAATAGATTTTCCTGAAAATTTCAGCATAGATCCTTGTACGTGTGTTGAATGACAATCTTTGGTTATAACCTTAAGATTCGTGTAATTAGTCGAGTAAGTAGCATATTAATATAATTAATTATAATTAATATTAAATATGTTAAGCGCTCAATCTTACGAAATGCAGTCTTCTGACTCGATATCCTTAATCACCATATAGAATACCACATATACCCTGAGTTTCATTAAAATCTGAAGAACTTGAAAATCTGAGCAAAATATTACCCAAGGCTATAGCCTAGGATTTTTCTTGATTTTTTTGAAAAAATAGATTTTCCTGAAAATTTCAGCATAGATCCTTGTACGTGTGTTGAATGACAATCTTTGGTTATAACCTTAAGATTCGTGTAATTAGTCGAGTAATTAGTATATTGAAATAATTAATCATAATTATTAAATATGTGGTTAAGCGCTCAATTTTACGAAATGCCGTCTTTTGACTCGATATCCTTAATCACCATATAGAATACCACATATACCCTGAGTTTCATTAAAATCTGAAGAACTTGAAAATCTGAGCAAAATATTACCCTAGGCTATAGCCTAGGATTTTTCTTGATTTTTTTGAAAAAATAGATTTTCCTGAAAATTTCAGCATAGATCCTTGTACGTGTGTTGAATGACAATCTTTGGTTATAACCTTAAGATTCGTGTAATTAGTCGAGTAATTAGCATATTAATATAATTAATTATAATTAATATTAAATATGTGGTTAAGCGCTCAATTTTACGAAATGCAGTCTTTTGACTCGATATCCTTAATCACCATATAGAATACCACATATACCCTGAGTTTCATTAAAATCTGAAGAACTTGAAAATCTGAGAAAAATATTACCTTAGCCTAGGATTTTTCTTGATTTTTTTGAAAAAATAGATTTTCCCTAAAAATTTCAGCATACATCCTTGTACGTGTGTTGAATGACAATCTTTGGTTATAACCTTAAGATTCGTGTCATTAGTCGAGTAATTAGCATATTAATATGATTAATTATAATTAATATTAAATATGTGGTTAAGCGCTCAGTTTTACGAAATGCAGTCTTTTGACTCGATATCCTTAATCACCATATAGAATACCACATATATCCTGAGTTTCATTAAAATCTGAAGAACTTGAAAATCTGAGCAAAATATTACGCTAGGATTTTTCTTGATTTTTTGAAAAAATAGATTTCCTGAAAATTTCAGCATAGATCCTTGTACGTGTGTTGAATAACAATCTTTGGTTATAACCTTAAGATTCGTGTAATTAGTCGAGTAATTAGCATATAATATAATTAATTATAATTAATATTAAATATGTGGTTAAGCGCTCAATTTTACGAAATGCAGTCTTTTGACTCGATATCCTTAATCACCATATAGAATACCACATATACCCTGAGTTTCATTAAAATCTGAAGAACTTGAAAATCTGAGCAAAATATTACCCAAGGCTATAGCCTAGGATTTTTCTTGATTTTTTTGAAAAAATAGATTTTCCTGAAAATTTCAGCATAGATCCTTGTACGTGTGTTGAATGACAATCTTTGGTTATAACCTTAAGATTCGTGTAATTAGTCGAGTAATTAGCATATTAATATAATTAATTATAATTAATATTAAATATGTGGTTAAGCGCTCAATTTTACGAAATGCAGTCTTTTGACTCGATATCCTTAATCACCATATAGAATACCACATATACCCTGAGTTTCATTAAAATCTGAAGAACTTGAAAATCTGAGCAAAATATTACCCAAGGCTATAGCCTAGGATTTTTCTTGATTTTTTTGAAAAAATAGATTTTCCTGAAAATTTCAGCATAGATCCTTGTACGTGTGTTGAATGACAATCTTTGGTTATAACCTTAAGATTCGTGTAATTAGTCGAGTAATTAGCATATTAATATAATTAATTATAATTGATATTAAATATGTGGTTAAGCGCTCAGTTTTACGAAATGCAGTCTTTTGACTCGATATCCTTAATCACCATATAGAATACCACATATACCCTGAGTTTCATTAAAATCTGAAGAACTTGAAAATCTGAGCAAAATATTACCTAGGATTTTTCTTGATTTTTTTGAAAAAATAGATTTTCCTGAAAATTTCAGCATAGATCCTTGTACGTGTGTTGAATGACAATCTTTGGTTATAACCTTAAGATTCGTGTAATTAGTCGAGTAATTAGCATATTAATATAATTAATTATAATTAATATTAAATATGTGGTTAAGCGCTCAGTTTTACGAAATGCAGTCTTTTGACTCGATATCCTTAATCACCATATAGAATACCACATATACCCTGAGTTTCATTAAAATCTGAAGAACTTGAAAATCTGAGCAAAATATTACCCTAGGCTAAAGCCTAGGATTTTTCTTGATTTTTTTGAAAAAATAGATTTTCCTGAAAATTTCAGCATAGATCCTTGTACGTGTGTTGAATGACAATCTTTGGTTATAACCTTAAGATTCGTGTCATTAGTCGAGTAATTAGCATATTAATATGATTAATTATAATTAATATTAAATATGTGGTTAAGCGCTCAGTTTTACGAAATGCAGTCTTTTGACTCGATATCCTTAATCACCATATAGAATACCACATATACCCTGAGTTTCATTAAAATCTGAAGAACTTGAAAATCTGAGCAAAATATTACCCTAGGATTTTTCTTGATTTTTTTGAAAAAATAGATTTTCCTGAAAATTTCAGCATAGATCCTTGTACGTGTGTTGAATGACAATCTTTGGTTATAACCTTAAGATTCGTGTAATTAGTCGAGTAATTAGCATATTGATATAATTAATTATAATTATATTAAATATGTGGTTAAGCGCTCAATTTTACGAAATGCAGTCTTTTGACTCGATATCCTTAATCACCATATAGAATACCACATATACCCTGAGTTTCATTAAAATCTGAAGAACTTGAAAATCTGAGCAAAATATTACCCTAGGATTTTTCTTGATTTTTTTGAAAAAATAGATTTTCCTGAAAATTTCAGCATAGATCCTTGTACGTGTGTTGAATGACAATCTTTGGTTATAACCTTAAGATTCGTGTAATTAGTCGAGTAATTAGCATATAAATATAATTAATTATAATTAATATTAAATATGTGGTTAAGCGCTCAATTTTACGAAATGCAGTCTTTTGACTCGATATCTTTAATCACCATATAGAATACCACTTATACCCTGAGTTTCATTAAAATCTGAAGAACTTGAAAATCTGAGCAAAATATTACCAGCTATAGCCTAGGATTTTTCTTGATTTTTTTGAAAAAATAGATTTTCCTGAAAATTTCAGCATAGATCCTTGTACGTGTGTTGAATGACAATCTTTGGTTATAACCTTAAGATTCGTGTAATTAGTCGAGTAATTAGCATATTAATATAATTAATTATAATTAATATTAAATATGTGGTTAAGCGCTCAATTTTACGAAATGCAGTCTTTTGACTCGATATCCTTAATCACCATATAGAATACCACATATACCCTGAGTTTCATTAAAATCTGAAGAACTTGAAAATCTGAGCAAAATATTACCCTAGGATTTTTCTTGATTTTTTTGAAAAAATAGATTTTCCTGAAAATTTCAGCATAGATCCTTGTACGTGTGTTGAATGACAATCTTTGGTTATAACCTTAAGATTCGTGTAATTAGTCGAGTAATTAGCATATAATATAATTAATTATAATTAATATTAAATATGTGGTTAAGCGCTCAATTTTACGAAATGCAGTCTTTTGACTCGATATCCTTAATCACCATATAGAATACCACATATACCCTGAGTTTCATTAAAATCTGAAGAACTTGAAAATCTGAGCAAAATATTACCCTAGGCTATAGCCTAGGATTTTTCTTGATTTTTTTGAAAAAATAGATTTTCCTGAAAATTTCAGCATAGATCCTTGTACGTGTGTTGAATGACAATCTTTGGTTATAACCTTAAGATTCGTGTAATTAGTCGAGTAATTAGCATATTAATATAATTAATTATAATTAATATTAAATATGTGGTTAAGCGCTCAATTTTACGAAATGCAGTCTTTTGACTCGATATCCTTAATCACCATATAGAATACCACATATACCCTGAGTTTCATTAAAATCTGAAGAACTTGAAAATCTGAGCAAAATATTACCCAAGGCTATAGCCTAGGATTTTTCTTGATTTTTTTGAAAAAATAGATTTTCCTGAAAATTTCAGCATAGATCCTTGTACGTGTGTTGAATGACAATCTTTGGTTATAACCTTAAGATTCGTGTAATTAGTCGAGTAATTAGCATATTAATATAATTAATTATAATTAATATTAAATATGTGGTTAAGCGCTCAATTTTACGAAATGCAGTCTTTTGACTCGATATCCTTAATCACCATATAGAATACCACATATACCCTGAGTTTCATTAAAATCTGAAGAACTTGAAAATCTGAGCAAAATATTACCCAAGGCTATAGCCTAGGATTTTTCTTGATTTTTTTGAAAAAATAGATTTTCCTGAAAATTTCAGCATAGATCCTTGTACGTGTGTTGAATGACAATCTTTGGTTATAACCTTAAGATTCGTGTAATTAGTCGAGTAATTAGCATATTAATATAATTAATTATAATTAATATTAAATATGTGGTTAAGCGCTCAATTTTACGAAATGCAGTCTTTTGACTCGATATCCTTAATCACCATATAGAATACCACATATACCCTGAGTTTCATTAAAATCTGAAGAACTTGAAAATCTGAGCAAAATATTACCCAAGGCTATAGCCTAGGATTTTTCTTGATTTTTTTGAAAAAATAGATTTTCCTGAAAATTTCAGCATAGATCCTTGTACGTGTGTTGAATGACAATCTTTGGTTATAACCTTAAGATTCGTGTAATTAGTCGAGTAATTAGCATATTAATATAATTAATTATAATTAATATTAAATATGTGGTTAAGCGCTCAGTTTTACGAAATGCAGTCTTTTGACTCGATATCCTTAATCACCATATAGAATACCACATATACCCTGAGTTTCATTAAAATCTGAAGAACTTGAAAATCTGAGCAAAATATTACCCTAGGATTTTTCTTGATTTTTTTGAAAAAATAGATTTTCCTGAAAATTTCAGCATAGATCCTTGTACGTGTGTTGAATGACAATCTTTGGTTATAACCTTAAGATTCGTGTAATTAGTCGAGTAATTAGCATATAATATAATTAATTATAATTAATATTAAATATGTGGTTAAGCGCTCAATTTTACGAAATGCAGTCTTTTGACTCGATATCCTTAATCACCATATAGAATACCACTTATACCCTGAGTTTCATTAAAATCTGAAGAACTTGAAAATCTGAGCAAAATATTACCCTAGGATTTTTCTTGATTTTTTTGAAAAAATAGATTTTCCTGAAAATTTCAGCATAGATCCTTGTACGTGTGTTGAATGACAATCTTTGGTTATAACCTTAAGATTCGTGTAATTAGTCGAGTAATTAGCATATAAATATAATTAATTATAATTATATTAAATATATGGTTAAGCGCTCAATTTTACGAAATGCAGTCTTTTGACTCGATATCTTTAATCACCATATAGAATACCACTTATACCCTGAGTTTCATTAAAATCTGAAGAACTTGAAAATCTGAGCAAAATATTAAGCAAGGCCTAGGATTTTTCTTGATTTTTTTGAAAAAATAGATTTTCCTGAAAATTTCAGCATAGATCCTTGTACGTGTGTTGAATGACAATCTTTGGTTATAACCTTAAGATTCGTGTCATTAGTCGAGTAATTAGCATATTAATATGATTAATTATAATTAATATTAAATATGTGGTTAAGCGCTCAGTTTTACGAAATGCAGTCTTTTGACTCGATATCCTTAATCACCATATAGAATACCACATATACCCTGAGTTTCATTAAAATCTGAAGAACTTGAAAATCTGAGCAAAATATTACCCTAGGATTTTTCTTGATTTTTTTGAAAAAATAGATTTTCCTGAAAATTTCAGCATAGATCCTTGTACGTGTGTTGAATGACAATCTTTGGTTATAACCTTAAGATTCGTGTAATTAGTCGAGTAATTAGCATAATATAATTAATTATAATTAATATTAAATATGTGGTTAAGCGCTCAATTTTACGAAATGCAGTCTTTTGACTCGATATCCTTAATCACCATATAGAATACCACATATACCCTGAGTTTCATTAAAATCTGAAGAACTTGAAAATCTGAGCAAAATATTACCCTAGGCTATAGCCTAGGATTTTTCTTGATTTTTTTGAAAAAATAGATTTTCCTGAAAATTTCAGCATAGATCCTTGTACGTGTGTTGAATGACAATCTTTGGTTATAACCTTAAGATTCGTGTAATTAGTCGAGTAATTAGCATATTGATATAATTAATTATAATTAATATTAAATATGTGGTTAAGCGCTCAATTTTACGAAATGCAGTCTTTTGACTCGATATCCTTAATCACCATATAGAATACCACATATACCCTGAGTTTCATTAAAATCTGAAGAACTTGAAAATCTGAGCAAAATATTACCCAGGCTATAGCCTAGGATTTTTCTTGATTTTTTTGAAAAAATAGATTTTCCTGAAAATTTCAGCATAGATCCTTGTACGTGTGTTGAATGACAATCTTTGGTTATAACCTTAAGATTCGTGTAATTAGTCGAGTAATTAGCATATTAATATAATTAATTATAATTAATATTAAATATGTGGTTAAGCGCTCAATTTTACGAAATGCAGTCTTTTGACTCGATATCCTTAATCACCATATAGAATACCACATATACCCTGAGTTTCATTAAAATCTGAAGAACTTGAAAATCTGAGCAAAATATTACCCTAGGATTTTTCTTGATTTTTTTGAAAAAATAGATTTTCCTGAAAATTTCAGCATAGATCCTTGTACGTGTGTTGAATGACAATCTTTGGTTATAACCTTAAGATTCGTGTAATTAGTCGAGTAATTAGCATATTAATATAATTAATTATAATTAATATTAAATATGTGGTTAAGCGCTCAGTTTTACGAAATGCAGTCTTTTGACTCGATATCCTTAATCACCATATAGAATACCACATATATCCTGAGTTTCATTAAAATCTGAAGAACTTGAAAATCTGAGCAAAATATTACCCTAGGATTTTTCTTGATTTTTTTGAAAAAATAGATTTTCCTGAAAATTTCAGCATAGATCCTTGTACGTGTGTTGAATGACAATCTTTGGTTATAACCTTAAGATTCGTGTAATTAGTCGAGTAATTAGCATATAAATATAATTAATTATAATTAATATTAAATATATGGTTAAGCGCTCAATTTTACGAAATGCAGTCTTTTGACTCGATATCCTTAATCACCATATAGAATACCACATATACCCTGAGTTTCATTAAAATCTGAAGAACTTGAAAATCTGAGCAAAATATTACCCAAGGCTATAGCCTAGGATTTTTCTTGATTTTTTTGAAAAAATAGATTTTCCTGAAAATTTCAGCATAGATCCTTGTACGTGTGTTGAATGACAATCTTTGGTTATAACCTTAAGATTCGTGTAATTAGTCGAGTAATTAGCATATTAATATAATTAATTATAATTAATATTAAATATGTGGTTAAGCGCTCAATTTTACGAAATGCAGTCTTTTGACTCGATATCCTTAATCACCATATAGAATACCACATATACCCTGAGTTTCATTA
The DNA here is from genome assembly GCF_036320965.1 of Panulirus ornatus. NCBI lineage: Eukaryota > Metazoa > Arthropoda > Malacostraca > Decapoda > Palinuridae > Panulirus > Panulirus ornatus. Next base: position 36,454,326 of record NC_092225.1, read on the forward strand.
AAATCTGAAGAACTTGAAAATCTGAGCAAAATATTACCCTAGGCTATAGCCTAGGATTTTTCTTGATTTTTTTGAAAAAATAGATTTTCCTGAAAATTTCAGCATAGATCCTTGTACGTGTGTTGAATGACAATCTTTGGTTATAACCTTAAGATTCGTGTAATTAGTCGAGTAATTAGCATATTAATATAATTAATTATAATTTATATTAAATATGTGGTTAAGCGCTCAATTTACGAAATGCAGTCTTTTGACTCGATATCCTTAATCACCATATAGAATACCACATATACCCTGAGTTTCATTAAAATCTGAAGAACTTGAAAATCTGAGCAAAATATTACCAGGCTATAGCCTAGGATTTTTCTTGATTTTTTTGAAAAAATAGATTTTCCTGAAAATTTCAGCATAGATCCTTGTACGTGTGTTGAATGACAATCTTTGGTTATAACCTTAAGATTCGTGTAATTAGTCGAGTAATTAGCATATTAATATAATTAATTATAATTAATATTAAATATGTGGTTAAGCGCTCAATTTTACGAAATGCAGTCTTTTGACTCGATATCCTTAATCACCATATAGAATACCACATATACCCTGAGTTTCATTAAAATCTGAAGAACTTGAAAATCTGAGCAAAATATTACCCTAGGATTTTTCTTGATTTTTTTGAAAAAATAGATTTTCCTGAAAATTTCAGCATAGATCCTTGTACGTGTGTTGAATGACAATCTTTGGTTATAACCTTAAGATTCGTGTAATTAGTCGAGTAATTAGCATATTAATATAATTAATTATAATTAATATTAAATATGTGGTTAAGCGCTCAATTTTACGAAATGCAGTCTTTTGACTCGATATCCTTAATCACCATATAGAATACCACATATACCCTGAGTTTCATTAAAATCTGAAGAACTTGAAAATCTGAGCAAAATATTACCCAAGGATTTTTCTTGATTTTTTTGAAAAAATAGATTTTCCTGAAAATTTCAGCATAGATCCTTGTACGTGTGTTGAATGACAATCTTTGGTTATAACCTTAAGATTCGTGTAATTAGTCGAGTAATTAGCATATTAATATAATTAATTATAATTAATATTAAATATGTGGTTAAGCGCTCAGTTTTACGAAATGCAGTCTTTTGACTCGATATCCTTAATCACCATATAGAATACCACATATACCCTGAGTTTCATTAAAATCTGAAGAACTTGAAAATCTGAGCAAAATATTACCCTAGGATTTTTCTTGATTTTTTTGAAAAAATAGATTTTCCTGAAAATTTCAGCATAGATCCTTGTACGTGTGTTGAATGACAATCTTTGGTTATAACCTTAAGATTCGTGTAATTAGTCGAGTAATTAGCATATTAATATAATTAATTATAATTAATATTAAATATGTGGTTAAGCGCTCAATTTTACGAAATGCAGTCTTTTGACTCGATATCCTTAATCACCATATAGAATACCACATATACCCTGAGTTTCATTAAAATCTGAAGAACTTGAAAATCTGAGCAAAATATTACCCAAGGCTATAGCCTAGGATTTTTCTTGATTTTTTGAAAAAATAGATTTTCCTGAAAATTTCAGCATAGATCCTTGTACGTGTGTTGAATGACAATCTTTGGTTATAACCTTAAGATTCGTGTCATTAGTCGAGTAATTAGCATATTAATATGATTAATTATAATTAATATTAAATATGTGGTTAAGCGCTCAGTTTTACGAAATGCAGTCTTTTGACTCGATATCCTTAATCACCATATAGAATACCACATATATCCTGAGTTTCATTAAAATCTGAAGAACTTGAAAATCTGAGCAAAATATTACCCTACGGATTTTTCTTGATTTTTTTGAAAAAATAGATTTTCCTGAAAATTTCAGCATAGATCCTTGTACGTGTGTTGAATGACAATCTTTGGTTATAACCTTAAGATTCGTGTAATTAGTCGAGTAATTAGCATATTAATATAATTAATTATAATTAATATTAAATATATGGTTAAGCGCTCAATTTTACGAAATGCAGTCTTTTGACTCGATATCCTTAATCACCATATAGAATACCACTTATACCCTGAGTTTCATTAAAATCTGAAGAACTTGAAAATCTGAGCAAAATGATTTTTTTGAAAAAATAGATTTTCCTGAAAATTTCAGCATAGATCCTTGTACGTGTGTTGAATGACAATCTTTGGTTATAACCTTAAGATTCGTGTAATTAGTCGAGTAATTAGCATATTAATATAATTAATTATAATTAATATTAAATATGTGGTTAAGCGCTCAATTTTACGAAATGCAGTCTTTTGACTCGATATCCTTAATCACCATATAGAATACCACATATACCCTGAGTTTCATTAAAATCTGAAGAACTTGAAAATCTGAGCAAAATATTACCCTAGGCTATAGCCTAGGATTTTTCTTGATTTTTTTGAAAAAATAGATTTTCCTGAAAATTTCAGCATAGATCCTTGTACGTGTGTTGAATGACAATCTTTGGTTATAACCTTAAGATTCGTGTAATTAGTCGAGTAATTAGCATATTAATATAATTAATTATAATTAATATTAAATATGTGGTTAAGCGCTCAATTTTACGAAATGCAGTCTTTTGACTCGATATCCTTAATCACCATATAGAATACCACATATACCCTGAGTTTCATTAAAATCTGAAGAACTTGAAAATCTGAGCAAAATATTACCCTAGGCTATAGCCTAGGATTTTTCTTGATTTTTTGAAAAAATAGATTTTCCTGAAAATTTCAGCATAGATCCTTGTACGTGTGTTGAATGACAATCTTTGGTTATAACCTTAAGATTCGTGTAATTAGTCGAGTAATTAGCATATTAATATAATTAATTATAATTTATTTTAAATATGTGGTTAAGCGCTCAATTTACTAAATGCAGTCTTTTGACTCGATATCCTTAATCACCATATAGAATACCACATATACCCTGAGTTTCATTAAAATCTGAAGAACTTGAAAATCTGAGCAAAATATTACCCTAGGCTATAGCCTAGGATTTTTCTTGATTTTTTTGAAAAAATAGATTTTCCTGAAAATTTCAGCATAGATCCTTGTACGTGTGTTGAATGACAATCTTTGGTTATAACCTTAAGATTCGTGTAATTAGTCGAGTAATTAGCATATTAATATAATTAATTATAATTAATATTAAATATGTGGTTAAGCGCTCAATTTTACGAAATGCAGTCTTTTGACTCGATAACCTTAATCACCATATAGAATACCACATATACCCTGAGTTTCATTAAAATCTGAAGAACTTGAAAATCTGAGCAAAATATTTCCCTAGGCTATAGCCTAGGATTTTTCTTGATTTTTTTGAAAAAATAGATTTTCCTGAAAATTTCATCATAGATCCTTGTACGTGTGTTGAATGACAATCTTTGGTTATAACCTTAAGATTCGTGTAATTAGTCGAGTAATTAGCATATTAATATAATTAATTATAATTAATATTAAATATGTGGTTAAGCGCTCAATTTTACGAAATGCCGTCTTTTGACTCGATATCCTTAATCACCATATAAAATACCACATATACCCTAAGTTTCATTAAAATCTGAAGAACTTGAAAATCTGAGCAAAATATTACCTTAGGCTAACCTAGGATTTTTCTTGATATTTTTGAAAAAATAGATTTTCCTGAAAATTTCAGCATACATCCTTGTACGTGTGTTTAATGACAATATTTCGTTATAACCTTAAGATTCGTGTAATTAGTCGTGTAAGTAGCATATTAATATAATTAAGTATAATTAATATTAAATATGTGGTTAACCACTCAATTTTACGAAATGCAGTCTTCTGACTCGATATCCTTAATCACCATATAGAATACCACATATACCCTGAGTTTCATTAAAATCTGAAGAACTTGAAAATCTGAGCAAAATATTACCCTAGGCTATAGCCTAGGATTTTTCTTGATTTTTTTGAAAAAATAGATTTTCCTGAAAATTTCACCTTAGACCCTTGTACCTGTGTTGAATCACAATCTTTGGTTATAACCTTAAGATTCGTGTAATTAGTCGAGTAATTAGCATATTGATATAATTAGTTATAGACAATATTAAATATGTGGTTAAGCCCTCAATTTTACGAAATGCAGTCTTTTGACTCGATATCCTTAATCACCATATAGAACACCACATATACCATGAGTTTCATTAAAATCTGAAGAACTTGAAAATCTGAGCAAAATATTACCCCAGGCTATAGCCTAGGATTTTTCTTGATTTTTTGAAAAAATAGATTTTCCTGAAAATTTCAGCATAGATCCTTGTACGTGTGTTGAATGACAATCTTTGGTTATAACCTTAAGATTCGTGTCATTAGTCGAGTAATTAGCATATTAATATGATTAATTATAATTAATATTAAATATGTGGTTAAGCGCTCAGTTTTACGAAATGCAGTCTTTTGACTCGATATCCTTAATCACCATATAGAATACCACATATATCCTGAGTTTCATTAAAATCTGAAGAACTTGAAAATCTGAGCAAAATATTACCCTAGGATTTTTCTTGATTTTTTTTGAAAAAATAGATTTTCCTGAAAATTTCAGCATAGATCCTTGTACGTGTGTTGAATGACAATCTTTGGTTATAACCTTAAGATTCGTGTAATTAGTCGAGTAATTAGCATATAAATATAATTAATTATAATTAATATTAAATATATGGTTAAGCGCTCAATTTTACGAAATGCAGTCTTTTGACTCGATATCTTTAATCACCATATAGAATACCACTTATACCCTGAGTTTCATTAAAATCTGAAGAACTTGAAAATCTGAGCAAAATATTACCCAAGGCTATAGCCTAGGATTTTTCTTGATTTTTTTGAAAAAATAGATTTTCCTGAAAATTTCAGCATAGATCCTTGTACGTGTGTTGAATGACAATCTTTGGTTATAACCTTAAGATTCGTGTAATTAGTCGAGTAATTAGCATATTAATATGATTAATTATAATTAATATTAAATATGTGGTTAAGCGCTCAGTTTTACGAAATGCAGTCTTTTGACTCGATATCCTTAATCACCATATAGAATACCACATATACCCTGAGTTTCATTAAAATCTGAAGAACTTGAAAATCTGAGCAAAATATTACCCTAGGCTATAGCCTAGGATTTTTCTTGATTTTTTTGAAAAAATAGATTTTCCTGAAAATTTCAGCATAGATCCTTGTACGTGTGTTGAATGACAATCTTTGGTTATAACCTTAAGATTCGTGTAATTAGTCGAGTAATTAGCATATTAATATAATTAATTATAATTAATATTAAATATGTGGTTAAGCGCTCAATTTTACGAAATGCAGTCTTTTGACTCGATATCCTTAATCACCATATAGAATACCACATATACCCTGAGTTTCATTAAAATCTGAAGAACTTGAAAATCTGAGCAAAATATTACCCTAGGCTATAGCCTAGGATTTTTCTTGATTTTTTTGAAAAAATAGATTTTCCTGAAAATTTCAGCATAGATCCTTGTACGTGTGTTGAATGACAATCTTTGGTTATAACCTTAAGATTCGTGTAATTATTCGAGTAATTAGCATATTAATATAATTAATATAGGATTTTTCTTGATTTTTTTGAAAAAATAGATTTTACTGAAAATTTCAGCATAGATCATTGTACGTGTGTTGAATGACAATCTTTGGTTATAACCTTAAGATTCGTGTAATTAGTCGAGTAATTAGCATATTAATATAATTAATTATAATTAATATTAAATATACGATTAAGCGCTCAATTTACGAAATGCAGTCATTTGACTCGAAATCCTTAATCACCATATAGAATACCACATATACCCTGAGTTTCATTAAAATCTGAAGAACTTGAAAATCTGAGCAACATATTATTCTAGGATTTTTCTTGATTTTTTTGAAAAAATAGATTTTCCTGAAAATTTCACCATAGATCCTTGTACGTGTGTTGAATGACAATCTTTGGTTATAACCTTAAGATTCGTGTAATTAGTCGAGTAATTAGCATATTAATATAATTAATTATAATTAATATTAAATATGTGGTTAAGCGCTCAATTTTACGAAATGCAGTCTTTTGACTCGATATCCTTAATCACCATATAGAATACCACATATACCCTGAGTTTCATTAAAATCTGAAGAACTTGAAAATCTGAGCAAAATATTACCCAAGGCTATAGCCTAGGATTTTTCTTGATTTTTTTGAAAAAATAGATTTTCCTGAAAATTTCAGCATAGATCCTTGTACGTGTGTTGAATGACAATCTTTGGTTATAACCTTAAGATTCGTGTAATTAGTCGAGTAATTAGCATATTAATATAATTAATTATAATTAATATTAAATATGTGGTTAAGCGCTCAATTTTACGAAATGCAGTCTTTTGACTCGATATCCTTAATCACCATATAGAATACCACATATACCCTGAGTTTCATTAAAATCTGAAGAACTTGAAAATCTGAGCAAAATATTACCCAAGGCTATAGCCTAGGATTTTTCTTGATTTTTTTGAAAAAATAGATTTTCCTGAAAATTTCAGCATAGATCCTTGTACGTGTGTTGAATGACAATCTTTGGTTATAACCTTAAGATTCGTGTAATTAGTCGAGTAATTAGCATATTAATACGATTAATTATAATTAATATTAAATATGTGGTTAAGGGCTCATTTTTACGAAATGCAGTCTTTTGACTCGATATCCTTAATCACCATATAGAATACCACATATACCCTGAGTTTCATTAAAATCTGAAGAACTTGAAAATCTGAGCAAAATATTACCCTAGGATTTTTCTTGATTTTTTTGAAAAAATAGATTTTCCTGAAAATTTCAGCATAGATCCTTGTACGTGTGTTGAATGACAATCTTTGGTTATAACCTTAAGATTCGTGTAATTAGTCGAGTAATTAGCATATCAATATAATTAATTATAATTAATATTAAATATGTGGTTAAGCGCTCAATTTTACGAAATGCAGTCTTTTGACTCGATATCTTTAATCACCATATAGAATACCACTTATACCCTGAGTTTCATTAAAATCTGAAGAACTTGAAAATCTAAGCAAAATATTACCCAAGGCTATAACCTAGGATTTTTCTTGATTTTTTTGAAAAAAAAGATTTTCCTGAAAATTTCAGCATATATCCTTGTACGTGTGTTGAATGACAATCTTTGGTTATAACCTTAAGATTCGTGTAATTAGTCGAGTAGTTAGCATATTATTTTTTTATTATTATACTTTGTAGCTGTCTCCCGCGTTTGCGAGGTAGCGCAAGGAAACAGACGAAAGAAATGGCCCAACCCCCCCCCCCCCCATACACATGTATATAATTACGTCCACACACGCAAATATGCATACCTACAGAGCTTTCCATGGTTTACCCCAAACGCTTCACATGCCCTGCCTCAATCCACTGACAGCACGTCAACCCGGTATACCACATCGGTCCAATTCACTCTATTCCTTGCCCTCCTTTCACCCTCCTGCATGTTCAGGCCCCGATCACACAGAATCTTTTTCACTCCATCTTTCCACCTCCAATTTGGTCTCCCTCTTCTCCTTGTTCCCTCCACCTCCGACACATATATCCTCTTGGTCAATCTTTCCTCACTCATCCTCTCCATGTGCCCAAACCACTTCAAAACACCATCTTCTGCTCTCTCAACCACGCTCTTTTTATTTCCACACATCTCTCTTACCCTTACATTACTCACTCGATCAAACCACCTCACACCACACATTGTCCTCAAACATCTCATTTCCAGCACATCCATCCTCCTGCGCACAACTCTATCCATAGCCCACGCCTCGCAACCATACAACATTGTTGGAACCACTATTCCTTCAAACATACCCATTTTTGCTTTCCGAGATAATGTTCTCGACTTCCACACATTCTTCAAGGCCCCCAGGATTTTCGCCCCCTACCCCACCCTATGATATTATAATTAATACTAAATATTCATATTAAATATTAAATATTAATATTAAATATGTGGTTAAGGGCTCAGTTTTACGAAATGCAGTCTTTTGACCCGATATCCTTAAACACCATATAGAATACTCCATAAAACCTGAGTTTCATTAAAATCTGAAGAATACGAAAATCTGAGCAAAATATTACTGTAGGATTTTTCTTGATTTTTTTGAAAAAATAGATTTTCCTGAAAATTTGAGCATAGATCTTTGTACGTGTGTTGAATGACAATCTTTGGTTATAACCTTAAGATTCCTGTAATTAGTCGAGTAATTAGCATATTAATATAATTTATTATTAATATTAAATATGTGGTTAAGCGCTCAATTTTACGAAATGCAGTCTTTAGACTCGATATCTTTAATCACCATATAGAATACCACTTATACCCTGAGTTTCATTAAAATCTGAAGAACTTGAAAATCTGAGCAAAATATTACCCTAGGATTTTTCTTGATTTTTTTGAGAAAATAGATTTTCCTGAAAATTTCAGCATAGATCCTTGTACATGTGTTGAATGACAATCTTTGGTTATAACCTTAAGATTTGTGTAATTAGTCGAGTAATTAGCATATTAATATGATTAATTATGATTAATATTAAATATGTGGTTAAGGGCTCAGTTTTACGAAATGCAGTCTTTTGACTCGATATCCTTAATCACCATATAGAATACCACATATACCCTGAGTTTCATTAAAATCTGAAGAATACGAAAATCTGAGCAAAATATTATTCTAGGATTTTTCTTGATTTTTTTGAAAAAATAGATTTTCCTGAAAATTTCAGCATAGATCTTTGTACGTATGTTGAATGACAATCTTTGGTTATAACCATAAGATTCGTGTAATTAGTCGAGTAATTAGCATATTAGTATAATTAATTAAAATTAATATTAAATATGTGGTTAAGCGCTCTATTTTACGAAATGCAGTCTTTTGACTCGATATCCTTGATCACCATATAGAATACCACATATACCCTGAGTTTCATTAAAATCTGAAGAACGTGAAAATCTGAGCAAAATATTACCCTAGGCTATAGCCTAGGATTTTTCTTGATTTTTTTGAAAAAATAGATTTTCCTGAAAATTTCAGCATAGATCCTTTTACGTGTGTTGAATGACAATCTTTGGTTATAACCTTAAGATTCGTGTAATTATTCGAGTAATTAGCATATTAATATAATTAATATAGGATCTTTCTTGATTTTTTTGAAAAAATAGATTTTCCTGAAAATTTCAGCATAGATCATTGTACGTGTGTTGAATGACAATCTTTGGTTATAACCTTAAGATTAGTGTAATTAGTCGAGTAATTAGCATATTAATATAATTAATTATAATTAATATTAAATATGTGGTTAAGCGCTCAATTTTACGAAATGCAGTCTTTTGACTCGATATCTTTAATCACCATATAGAATACCACTTATAACCTGAGTTTCATTAAAATCTGAAGAACTTGAAAATCTGAGCAAAATATTACCCAAGGACCTAGGATTTTTCTTGATTTTTTGAAAAAATAGATTTTCCTGAAAATTTCAGCATAGATCCTTGTACGTGTGTTGAATGACAATCTTTGGTTATAACCTTAAGATTCGTGTAATTAGTCGAGTAATTAGCATATTAATATAATTAATTATAATTAATATTAAATATGGGGTTAAGCGCTCAATTTTACGAAATGCAGTCTTTTGACTCGATATCTTTAATCACCATATAGAATACCACATATACCCTGAGTTTCATTAAAATCTGAAGAACTTGAAAATCTGAGCAAAATATTACCCAAGGACCTAGGATTTTTCTTGATTTTTTTGAGAAAATAGATTTTCCTGAAAATTTCAGCATAGATCCTTGTACATGTGCTGAATGACAATCTTTGGTTATAATCTTAAGATTCGTGTAATTAGTCGAGTAATTAGCATATTAATATGATTAATTATAATTAAAATTAAATGTGGTTAAGGGCTCAGTTTTACGAAATGCAGTCTTTTGACTCGATATCCTTAATCACCATATAGAATACCACATATACCCTGAGTTTCATTAAAATCTGAAGAAGGTGAAAATCTGAGCAAAATATTACCCAAGGCTATAACCTAGGATTTTTCTTGATTTTTTTGAAAAAAAAGATTTTCCTGAAAATTTCAGCATATATCCTTGTACGTGTGTTGAATGACAATCTTTGGTTATAACCTTAAGATTCGTGTAATTAGTCGAGTAGTTAGCATATTATTTTTTTATTATCATACTTTGTAGCTGTCTCCCGCGTTTGCGAGGTAGCGCAAGGAAACAGACGAAAGAAATGGCCCAACCCCCCCCCCCCCCATACACATGTATATAAATACGTCCACACACGCAAATATGCATACCTACAGAGCTTTCCATGGTTTACCCCAAACGCTTCACATGCCATGCCTCAATCCACTGACAGCACGTCAACCCGGTATACCACATCGGTCCAATTCACTCTATTCCTTGCCCTCCTTTCACCCTCCTGCATGTTCAGGCCCCGATCACACAGAATCTTTTTCACTCCATCTTTCCACCTCCAATTTGGTCTCCCTCTTCTCCTTGTTCCCTCCACCTCCGACACATATATCCTCTTGGTCAATCTTTCCTCACTCATCCTCTCCATGTGCCCAAACCACTTCAAAACACCATCTTCTGCTCTCTCAACCACGCTCTTTTTATTTCCACACATCTCTCTTACCCTTACATTACTCACTCGATCAAACCACCTCACACCACACATTGTCCTCAAACATCTCATTTCCAGCACATCCATCCTCCTGCGCACAACTCTATCCATAGCCCACGCCTCGCAACCATACAACATTGTTGGAACCACTATTCCTTCAAACATACCCATTTTTGCTTTCCGAGATAATGTTCTCGACTTCCACACATTCTTCAAGGCCCCCAGGATTTTCGCCCCCTCCCCCACCCTATGATATTATAATTAATACTAAATATTAATATTAAATATTAAATATTAATATTAAATATGTGGTTAAGGGCTCAGTTTTACGAAATGCAGTCTTTTGACCCGATATCCTTAAACAC